>NC_090733.1:59337287-59352287 GCF_036898095.1 Palaemon carinicauda
TATATATATATACACATATATATATATATATATATATATATATTATTACAAAGCTGGTCTAGTGTAGAGTAAATATTTTATTCATGTATTTCATTTATGTATTCAAGAGGTGTATAGCCAGCACGTCAGATGAGCTCCTCGCATGTAGGTACAAGTAATTGTATGTAAATTACGTAGACCTGAGACCTGATCGCTGGCAGCCTTACCCCGTTAGGCACAGCCTCCAAGCTTCTAGACCCCTTAACCTACAGTAGAAGGATCTAGAATTTTTAACTCAATATATACGCACCCCCAGGGATGCATAGCAGCAGAAGAGAACCAGCCTGTCCCAGTGAAGAGCCAACCACATCTCTCTCTCAAGTACCTCGAGTGTGTCCCTCTCCAAAGTGAACAAGTCTTTACCAAACATATATCTCGTGCAGTGTGTTCAACGTTAGTGTAACCTTGATAGTTATTTCAAATTTATTGTGTTATTATATATGCTAGAATTATTTAAGTTTTTGTAACTGTCCCTGTGAGGTGTATGCAAAAACGTGAAGTGTATTTGTAATGCTATATGGTCGGAACTTTCATGTGAGGTAAAAACTTGTAAGTTTATCAGTTACTTTTATTTAATTTCAATAAGAGTTTAATCATTAGAGTGTTAAAGGTTAACTATTTTTATTATCAAGATTAAATATTTGTGAAAAAATTTAAGTTCCAGTGAAATAGGTGATTGTATGATTTTCAAAGTGTAATATTCTCTTGTCTTAGGCTAAGGCTTAGTTCAGATTTAATATTTCGAGTCAAGTGATTATATGATTTTCACAAGTATCTTTTTCTTGTCTTAGTCTAAGGTTTTGTTCAGATTTAATGTTTCGAGTCAAGTGATCAGCATAATTTTAAGAGCGTAATATTTTATTGTCATAATTTAAGTTTTGTTCATATTCAATATTTCAAGTGATTTATTTCTGGTGGTTTTGTAATTTTCTATAGAATATATTTATTTTTGTAAGGAGTGTATTATTTCGATCACTAGTGTTTCTTACAGAACTCTCTTGTATCCCTCTTTAAGAATCGAAGTAAGAGGTTGTTTTAAATAGTTTTTAATAATAATTACCCAGTTTATTTTGAGTGTACGTAATAGAACTTTGGATATTCAGTGTTTTTATATATTGCTTTCTATGAGTTATATAATTTTCTCAGAGCTCGGGTATTATTTAAATGTAACAGATTTATGTAGAAACACACAGGTGAGTTTGGAACTAAGGAGGTTGTGTAACTTGCCAGCCGTAATATATAATATATGTATTTTTGGTTAACAGACATGGGACCATTATATATATATATATATATATATATATATGTATATATATATATATATATATATATATATATTATATATATATATATATATATATATATATATATATATATATATATTGCACATATCCATACAATATATACTGTATATATATATATATATATATATATATATATATATATATATATATGTATATATGCATATATATATATATATATATATACATATATATACATATCATGCAAGATTTCTTGAACTTAAGATGACTGCTTACTTTTGCCTTTTGTGTGTATATACATACAGTATATATATATATATATATATATATATATATATATATATATATATATATATATATATATATACATATATATATATATATATATATATATATATATATATATATATATATATATATTTCTTGAACATATGTACAGTATATGTATATATATGTATATATACATGCATACATACATATATATACATATATATATATATGTATATATATATATACATATTATATATATATTATATATATATATATATATATGCATATATATATATATATATATATATATATATATATCACTGGCCGTTCTGCTAGAAAATCTCGGTATGTATCAATCATTTTTCTTTTCCTTTTCACCCACTACTGGTTTCGGTACATGAAGGTTGTACTACGGAAATTTGTGATCGATTAAAACTTGGAATTGATTGAATTAAGTGCTTCCTCTTCTTTAATTACATTTGAAAAACATTCGTATACAGCTTAGATTATTAGTATATTTATAACCAATTCTTCATGAAATCTGGACAATAACTCAAATCTATAGTGATAGTTTAGTAAAACAGAAAATATGGTGTTATTTCAAAAAGATCAGTACTTCGCACAAGTTTATAAACTAATGATCCGTTCGAGGAAGGGTTAAAATAGATTAAAGTTATTTGTTGTAGTCCTGATTTAAATATATAAGGTCATGTGTCTTGTTGACGAATTTAGGCCGATAGTGCTGCGATGACATGGTGGATAAGTATTATCTGTCAAGCTGGTCAGATAAGGAGGAAGAGAAGGAGAAAGCTATAAAGAAGCCGTGGTACGAGGATTAGGATGTGACCTCTATTGAAGTATATAGTGGAAATATTATCTAGAAAAAAATAATAGAGATAAGGAAGAATAAGAACTGTGTGTATATGAGAGAGAGAGAGAGAGAGAGAGAGAGAGAGAGAGAGAGAGAGAGAGAGAGAGAGATTTTCTGGAAAATGTATATCTTTATATTGAGGAAGGGGTAGATTAAACACACCATAAGTTTCTGGATAGTTTTTTGCATAGGCATCCGATACCATAAACAACTATCATACACATAACATGTAACACGTGTTAAACGTTTCTTCTTTCTACTCAACAATTGTCTACATTCATCATTAGTGAATGGAATTGGTTTCTTATGTCATTATGTGTGATGATCCTATTGAGGTGCCTCGCTCTAAAAGTAGATAAATATTCTTGCAAAAAAGAAAAAAAAAAATGTAAAATCAGATGTCAATTGTACTGCTGCACGGTTTCATTTCTGAAGTAAGATTTGTACACATACACACACGCACATACACACATACACACCCACATTGTGCCTTCCTTTACTTGTTACACTTCCTTCATAACTGATAGGTGAGAGGAAAAGCTGTCGGTTAACATACAGTATACAAACAGCCTCTGGGCTCTGATCATTTCAATCCATGACTTCCTTGATAATGCATAGCTTCCAGCCACATATCGTAAAAATGATAGATATTTAATTGAAAGCATTTCTGCAATTTAGCCACTAACGTAAAGTATGGAATGTGCTATAAATCTGCTACTTGACTGTGACACATTTAGATTTTCCTGGGTTTCATGATTGTCGTGCAAGTCCATTGTCACTTCATCATCCTCTGCATCAATGTTTTTAAACAAAAAAGTTAAAGAAATTTCCAGTGCAAATTTGCAATCGATATCTCTGATAACTTTAGTAAACCTAATCACAATATTCTTCGGTTTCAATTACATTTTTTCACTTACCAATATAATCTTTTTACCCAACATTAAATTTTTCACATGGTATTTCAAACATCTCTGTGATCATGAGTGCAACCCATTTTTGTACAAAAAACAAAATTTGAGGCAGTCTACATTAAATTCCCTGATCATATGGAAATAAGATGACTCCATTCCCACATTTCGAATAATTCTGTAATTGGTTTATAAGAAAAAAAAAATTCCATTTGGAAAACTGCAGTTACATGGATTTTTCTACTATTACGGTTGACATCTGGTGTACAACGCTCTCCTCACTTATCGCTATACATAAGGGAATTCGTTACATCGAACCCCTGGTCAACAAAGGAGATAAATTCAGCAGTTGCGTTCCAGGTTTTGCTCTCATTACATCAAGGCGCCTGGTTTACAAGTGATCCAGCATACATTATTGAGAGTCATACACAACCTAAATACATGACGGAGACGCATATAGATACACACAAATATAAAATATAGATATATATCATAAAGACTGTAAGTGTAATATTGGAATAGGAAAATGTAGAGTATAAATAATGATACGAAATCTAAATCTAAATAAATATTTATGGCTATGAATACATCGTAGATATTCATATAGGACATATTGAAGACTCATACGACTAAAATTCAGCATTTATCATGGGGACTTTATATACATACATATATATATGTATATATACAGTATATATATATATATATATATATATATATATATATATATATATATATATATGTATGTATATATATACATATATATATATATATATATATATATATATATATATATATATATATATATATATATATATATACACACATATGTATGTATATATATATATATATATATATATATATATATATATATATATATATATATATATATATATATATATATATATACTGTATACATATTTCATGGTACACATATAAGATCTACATACTTCAAGGGAACTCCTTAAAACCTACACACATGATGGGGACCGACCTAAGAACTACACGTATCATGGGTACCATTACAGAATCTGCCATCACAGGGATTCGCTGACTATTATTATATAATCATACATCAGTTACTGATGTAAGAGCATTGTAACTTGCATACATTACAAACTGTTAAGACACAATTACTCTTAAGGAAGACAATAATGCTGCAGGATCCTTCTTCCTAAGTCGTTTTCATATAATCAACGTAATCTTCTCTAGTAAAGTGTTCTATAGATACAACTACCTATTTTGGTTTTGATTGTGTGACTTCTACAATAAACATTTATCCACACTTTTTTGAATTGGGTGTCTCTTTCAAATTGGAAACATCCTATGTTTTTCTTACCCTTTATATTTTGTTCATTGTTAAAGCCAAATTCTTACCACTGCCTTGACATGATTATCAGACATAATTTAATTACGTCATTATTCCACAAACACTGAACATGTATCATACTATGAAGTTGCAAGAGAGAGAGAGAGAGAGAGAGAGAGAGAGAGAGAGAGAGAGAGAGAGAGAGAGAGAGAGAGAGAGAGAGAGAGAGAGAGAGTAAATGCACGCAATATATTGCGAGATGAAGAGCCCGTACCCTGCATTGGGAGCTCCCCTTGCATCACAATGCTTGAATTACCTTTAACTCATCTCATCTGACCTTGCGTACACCTCTTTTAGGCCTATGGCTCCTCATAGATAAATGATAGTATTTGGCAGTGTTCACCAACAACTTGAGAACCAGGAAAAAGAAATTATAGTTTATTTTATTAATAGTCCTAACTTAAAATATGTGTTAATTTTCCGAAGTAAATTCTTTGCCACACATTATGTATTTATGCATTTCATACTGGTTACGTCATATAACATGTTTAAGAAAACACTACATTAAGAACACTGAAAACAATGAAATATATCCTCTTAGAAATACATTTCTTCATCTAATTTGCTCTAAATCCTGGAGGTGCGATCACACTGGTCTTGAAATAAGGGTTTGGGGGTTAAGATTGATTTCAGATACATTCATAGCGTACAACTAGATTCTACGTGTAGTACTTCTTAGTTACTAGGAGACATTAGCCTATTGGAAATGCCCCTGCATAGCAATCTGTTGAACGGGAGTTCGAGACCTGCTCATGATCCATAGTTTCTAGTAGTGTCTGCGACCTCAACATCCTTGTGAGTTAGGGACTGGGGTTTGGGGAACCTATAGGTCTACCTGTTGAGTCATCAGCAGCCATTGCCTGGCCCTCCCTGGTCTTTGTTTGTTGGGAATAGGGCTTGGGTGCTGTTCATATCTATATATGTTTCGTCTCTAAGACATTGTCCAGTCCCTTATCTCTGCCATTTATGAGAGATCTTTAAATCTTTAAGGTCTTTGAACAGACTGATTAGCTGAGATATTTTATCAATACAATGCAAGAGGTTTGGGTGGCCAAATCTTCATATATTTTGTCCCAACTAATGTTGAACTATCTATTTTGCCTACAACCAAGACAAAACAAAAATATGAAAGGGCTCCTTTATTTACTAGAGATATTCGTTACAATGGTATGTTACAAATCTGCCCACCACGTTGATCAATAACAATAAACACAAGCAAGAATCTGTGTTATGCAATGGAGCCTTGAAAGATAAGGAAATTTATGTTATGTTGAACAGACTTTTCGACATCAAATATTTTTCCGGAGGTAATCAATGCACTGTATGTACTGCACAAGAATACATAAAAGGCGTGGAATTATTATTATTATTATTATTATTATTATTATTATTATTATTATTATTATTATTATTATTATTATCCTAAACTACAATCCTCGTTGAAAAAGCAGGATGCTATAAGCTCAAGGGCTTCAACTGGAAAAATAGCCCAGTGAGGAAAGGAAATAAGGAAATAAACTACAAGAAAAGTAATGAACAATTAAAGTCAAATATTTCAAGAGCAATAATAATATTGAAATAAATCTTTCATATATAAACTATATAAACTTCAAAAAACAAGAGGAAGGGAAATAAGATAGAATAGCGCGCCTGAGTGTACCCTCATGCAAGAGAACTCTAATCCAAGACAGTGGAAGACCATGGTAAAGAGGCTATTGCACTACCTAAGAATAGAGAACAATGGCTTGATTCTAGAAGGGCCTTCTGCCAAAAGAGCTGCTTACCATAGCTAGAGAATCTCTTCTACCCTTACCAAGAGGAAAGTAGCCACTGAACAAACACAGTGCAGTAGTTAACCCCTTGAGCGAAGACGAATTGTTTGGTATTCTTAGTATTGTCAGGTATATGAAGACAGAGGACAATGTGTATAGAATAGGCCAGAATATTAGCCAAAAAAAAAAGAAAAGAAAAAACAGAAAATGTGCCATAATCAGAGAGAAGGATCCAATGTAGCCAGTCATAGAACCCAATAACCCTCTAGCAGTAGTATCTCAACGGGTGGCTGGTGCCCTGGCCAACCTACTACCAACGAATTGATAATGAGAAAGAAACTATGCCCTGTCCATGTGTAACGATGAACGCTATGCAGTGGTTTGTAAATCTAAACTCATTAAATCTTGAAAAAGGGGTTTCATTTAAGTTTTGGTTTCAGAAACAAAGTTTCCGACAAAAAAATTTGGTTCCACTGAGAAACTAGTCACAGAAAACCTTCTTGACTATCTGAGTAAAGCACAACCTAATTATTTCTGGATAAAGCCATTCCAATAGGAAATAATGTTACTCGAGGTCAAATCAGAAAAGAAATCTTTGTATTCAACAACAATAAGAGAATATAGACTCCATGAAATAAACTAATGGAATAGTCCGAAAGAGAGCGGCTCAACTTTACGAAGTCAGTCAGTCAAATTTGTAAGGGAAAGCAAGACCTTCATGACTACCTCAGTAACTAGAGGAGGACAATGATGATGGACTGCAAATATGAAAACAAGAACACAGAGTATATGATGAAGAATCGGGAATTTCAGTTATACTTCAACTTCTTGTTTGAAATAACCGCCCCCCCCCCCCCCACAACCTTCAATTTAGAGAACGTAATTATAGTCTATTTGTGGCCATGGCTTAGTATAGAGCAGCTGTGTCATCTACGATAGCCTAGTTACCATCATAGATGTTTCTTTCAATCACACAGATAAAAATTGAAAGATGGCATATTGTGCTGTCACTATTCTATATTAAAAGAACTGAATAGTTCTTGATACTGAGAATATGTATCTAGGGCCTTTCTAGGCATTTACGTATATTTCATCTCATGAAGATAACTTATACTGCGCATACGTTTCAGTTCTATTTTTATTGTTCTTAGCATCATTTTGATATTGCTAACTCGATTAAAGCTATTCTGTTTGGCTCTTATTCACTGAAAAATTTCTTCTTTTCAAACAAGGCATCACAAACATACATTACACCTCATTTTACGCGTATTCTAACTCTTCTTCCGCATGACTCAGTACAGTACAAGTTATTTTTTTCTGTGTTTTTTACTCTGAAAAAAGTTGGGGAGAAATACATAGCCTAATTTGCAGGAACAAATTGCAGTGGATTACTGGCGATTCCACAGATCCTTAACTCGCTATGATATCTAGATGTTTCCGATTTTATATTACCTTTGCTAAAGGCTTACGATGTGGAAACATTTCTTTAAATTCACCATATAGATCTTAGTTTTTATGAAGTCTTTCCTTTTAATGGATGATTTTTGTTAATATAGTTTGGGTCTCATGTTAAAAGTATTTCTCAAACATATAAGGTATACAAGCTCAAAGAGAGAGAGAGAGAGAGAGAGAGAGAGAGAGAGAGAGAGAGAGAGAGAGAGAGAGAGAGAGAGAGAGAGACCAAATTGAGATATATCATATCATGGAAATTTAAGAAAATGATTTAACAGCCTACAGCATTCAAGCAAACTAAAAAGCAATAGAACCATTCACGTGGAGTAATTTGAAAATCAATTTAGTCTCATAATGGATATATACATTATTATCGCTTCAAATATTTACGTAATACGAGACCAAACATGATATCAAAGGAATAGCAGCTTCAAGCAAGTTGCTTAATGTATCCGGAAAATGAATTTGTAAATTTATATTTATGCTATCAAGCATAGAAGTTTCCAGCTTCTTCAAAACATTTTGTATCCAGGAATGCATATGCTCTGCTTTTTTCTTTCTTCTTTCATGACATTTAAAGAAAACACAACCTAATAGATCATGAATCTGGAAGAGGTTAATATAACCCTCGGATTTCTGGATGTAATTTCATGCGAGTGTGAGACATCTTATGAAATTCAGATGACCTTCGACTGGATTGCCTAGGCAGATAGCAAAATGATTATGGACTTGGGAATGGGTGCGTCATGAGAGAGGAAACCCTAATACAAGCTAAAGAATAATTGTCTCTGAGTTATCAGTGACAAAAAAAAAAACAAATAAATAAAAAAAATAAAAAAAAGAGAGAAAGAAAAAAAAACAGATTAATATATTTAGTGCTCAATTATTTCTTAATTGATGTATAGTTTAATAATAATAAAAAAAATAGCATTTGTCTAAAATCGAATTAATTTAGGATCAAAAACTCATAACTGAAAAGGAGATTTCCTGTTAAATCACCAAATTGAAACGCTTAGTTTTTTTCTCAACTAAAGAGTAAAAAAAAGGCAAGGTAATTATTCCATTATAAATACTACCACGGTGTCCAAGAGACTCTTTCACACACATTTTTCACACAAGACTGAAGTGTACAGTATAACCTTTGTAGGTGTTCAATGGGAAAGACAGAGAAGTCGATAAAGTCATCCAGATGTATTTTCACGCCCCTTACCTATTATTGATCCAAAAAGACCCGCAATAAAACCAATTAACGCAATATTGATTATCATACAGAGACAAGGAATCTAACATTCCAGCGACAATCCCAGGCGATAAGGATTCACCCAGATTCCTGAACTTTTGAAAAATACGAGTAGGATTGAAAAAGCATGAGCTGCGGAAGAGCTATGATTGCCAAGAGTTGATACTGAGGTGGTAACTTCATTCCAGAGTCAGGAGTGGTAAACAATGTGACTAATTACAGTTTATCCCGAAGCCCATTGAGTACTTCATTGCCAGATATTATATAGCTACTCGTGGAAACCGGATAGAACATAGTGAACTGGAGTACCATGTTGGACCAATGAGTACTCTTGGTGCTTGTCTCTGCCCACCCTGAGGAGTTAGGAAACAAACCTTTGGCGACTAGCAAGGTATAAAACCATCGCAACACTTCAATTGCAATATCAACACCCATGTATATTAGGAAGGCTGCTTGACATTGCACCTTGAATTGATCAACAATGGGGGAAAACTTTGAAGATTCTAGAGGTACTTCAGTCTCCCACCAGTGCATCAAAAAAGGGTAAAACATGTATGAAGCTAATGTTTGGCAAATTGAAGTACAGTCAAATCTCTCGACATGAAAGAATCTGCTTACGAAATTGTCACTCTGCGAAACGAGATGCAAAGAATTTTACGACTCACATCACAAAAAATGTTTCGGATACAGAAAGAAGGTACGGTGCGAGAGCCCGATTGTGTCCAAGACTGATTTTAAAATTTGCGCCCCGCCAGCCCGTAAACTTGCTACCATTGGTTATTTCCCAACTCAGATGCTAGTTACCACCATAAGATCCTGCTCTCCTATTGGTCAACATCTACTGTACTGTATCCCATCATGCATCTATGCATTGGCTTTCCTATGTTTTTTCGTTTCAGCAGCGGTATCGAACGCATTGACTTAGTGTTTGTGATTTCACTTTCCTAACAATTGTACTGTATTGTGTGGGATATTACATTACATTATTAGTAATGGGTCCCAAGAAAGTCTCTGATGTCCAGTGAAAGAAGAGGATGATGCTTTCCATGGAGATGAAGATGGAAATAATCAAGATATACGAGGCTGGCATGCGGTTAAGTGTGATCGTGAAGGAATATGGCCGAAATCTGTCTACACTAGGGATAGGAATGATCCTGAAGCAGAAGGAAGCTATCAAAGCTGCAACACCTTCTAAGGGCATGACTGTTTTCTCCAGCAAGAAGAGCCCCATTCATTATGAGATGGAGAGACTACTGCTTGTCTGGATAAAGGATAACGAAATGACTGGAGACACTATCACCGAAGCGATATTCTGCCAGAAAGCCAGCGCCATTTTCGGTAATCTCTTGCATGCTCAGGTCAAAGCCGACACAGGAGAAGGGACATCGAAGCAGGAATTCCCAGAGTTCAAGGCTTCTTGTGGGTGGTTTGAAAAATTTAAGAGACACTCAGGCATTCATTCGGTAGTGCGTCATGGGGAGCTGCGAGGTCAGACACGAAAGCGGCCGAAGCCTGTGTTAAAATGTTCGATGAGTTGACTGTCTGGGAAGACTACAGTCCCCAGCAAGTCTTCAATTACCATGAGACTGGGCTTTTTATTTTTTTTTTTTGGGGGGGGGGGGAAATGCCTCGTCGAATGTACATCACAGCAGAAGAAAAGAGGCTACCCGGGCATAAGCCTATGAAGAACAGGCTTACCCTTGCACTCTGTGCAAATACCAGTGGGGATTGCAAGGTGAAACCCCTGCTGGTGTATCACTCCGATACTCCTCGAGCCTTCAAGAGCCACTAAGTCACTAAGGAAAATCTTCACGTGTTCTGGAGGGCTAATGGAAAAGCCTGATTAACAAGACAATTGTTCACTGAGTGGGTAATTATTTGTTTCAGCCCGATTGTGAAAAAGTATTTGGAAGAGATACGCCTCCCTCTGAAATGGCTGTTGGTGTTGGACAATACCCCTGCTCACCTCTCCTGCCCTCGAGGAAGATATCGTAGCGGAGTATTCCTTTATCAAGATTCTCTTTCTTCCACCAAACACCCACCCTCTCCTCCAGCCCATAGACCAGCAAGGTGATTTCAAATTTTAAGAAGCTTTATACGAAATATCTCTTTAAGAGATGTTTTGAAATCATTGAGAGCAGAAACCTCACCCTTCATCAATTTTGGAAGGAGCATAATGAATTTGTCATATGCCTCAAAATCATCAATCAAGCTTAACAGGAGGTTTCAAGGGGTACCTTAAACTCTGCGTGGAAGAAGCTGTGGCCTGAAGCCATCTCCACACAGGATTTCAAGGACTTCCACGCAGACCAAGCTGAAGCCGATTCCGAAAATGTTGACGATCCTGAACCTGCTGCTTTATTTGAAGTTGCCGAGATTTTTACACTCGGGACGTCCATGGTTCTGGAAGTTAATGAGGTCAACATTGATGAGGTTATCGTGAAGCACCAAGAGGAACTTACAACGGATGACCTTAAGGAGCTAGAGGCCATATGAGTGAACGTCGTTCAGGAAGAGTAGGAGGAGGGGGGGGGGGGGGGGTTTGGAGGTGGATGACCCACTGACAGCGGCAGAAATTAAGGAGGCTCTAGATGGCTACTTTAAAACGGTCATGCGCTTGAGTACTGTAATGAAGTTTGCGTGAGTCATTTCAGGAAAATTTTAAGAAGCAGGCAGAAACAAGCTTCTTTGGACAATTATTTTAAAAAGAAGCTTTTGGTAGAAGCAGACCAAGCGCCAGATAAAAAAACGAAAGAGAAGTGGCAGTGATGAAGAAAATACGTAGTGTAATCAAAATTGGAAAATACAAAACCTAAAGTAAAAAAAAAAATAAAAAAAAACAGAAAAAGGCAAAAATAAAAGAAATTCTATTTTAAGTTTATCGTAGAGTCAAATGTTAATATTTCCTGCCCTTTGTTAATGTGTTTCCTTAGATTAAGTGTTAATGTTTTCGGTCATTTATAAATAAGTTTTGTGAAATTAAGTTTTACGCCTTCAGCCACTTATTTCTGTTTTCCGCCGTATGCCATCACGGAACCAATTAATTTCGTGTTGTAAGGCATTATTGTATAACGCAGTTTTGTCATTATTATTATTATTATTATTATTATTATTATTATTATTATTATTATTATTATTATTATTATTATTATTATTATTAACCACAATGTAACCTTATCCTTATTAAACAATTCTAAAAAGCTATTGAATAATATAGGAAGCTCTTCAGGAATAGGAGATTCTTTTCTGGGAAAAGATGGCATACCAGTGGTAAAGAAAATGAATGAAGTTGAGTTCAAGAATATTGTTGTAACCTAGACATGATGCCTATCACACACTCACACACATATACACACACATTCACACACACACACACACACATAATATATATATATATATATATATATATATATATATATATATATATATATATATATATATATATATATATATATATATATATATAAATATATATATATATATATATATATATATATATATATATATATATATATATATATATATATATATATATATATTATATATATATATATATATATATATATATATATATATATATATATATATATATATCTATATATATATATATATATATATATATATGTATATATATATATATATATATATATATATATATATATATATATATATGTGTGTGTGTGTGTGTGTGTACATATATACACGCACATATATATATATATATATATATATATATATATATATATATATATATATATATATATATATATATATATATATATATATATATATATATGTATATATATATATATATATATATATATATATATATACATATATATAAACACGTGCGTCTATGATATAAGACTGGAAAGTAACATTTGACAATGACCTTATTTTCTTATGGTTAAAAAATCCATTTATCACACACACAATGTATATATATATATATATATACAGTGAACCCTCGTTTATCGCGGTAGATAGGTTCCAGACCCGGCCGCGATAGGGGAAATTCCGCGAAGTAGTGACATCATATTTACCTATTTATTTAACATGTATATTCGGACTTTTAAAACCTTCCCTTGTACGTAGTACTGTTAACAAACTATCCTTTAATGTACAGAACACTTAATGCATGTACTACAGCACCCTAAACTAAAACAGGCACAAATATTAAAGGCGATTTTATATCATGCGTTTCCTAAATACCTAAAAAGCACGATAAAAAATGGCAACCAATGTTTTGTTTACGTTCATCTCTGATCATAATGAAGAAACAAATTCATTTAGTGTACACATATATGTATAGGTTAGTTTTTGCATCGATTATATTGATTATACAGTATGTTGATTTTTTTATTATCAATGTTTTACTTTATTTTTCTTAGGACTTCCAAATGAAATGTTTTTCTTTATGACGCGGCCTGAAACGACGGCGTCATAAAGTACTGTACGCTCAGTAAACAACCACGCGCAGAACAAACAAGGCATCTAACGCGCATGATGATAGTGATAAATAATGATACAGTACAGTATTTACAGTAAAAGCATTTACAAAATATGTTACCTTACAAATATAATTTACCGTATCGATATAAAATCATACAGTACTGTACAGTACATATTGTACGTAGCAAAGCAGGAAAACAATTTATGAGAGAGAGAGAGAGAGAGAGAGAGAGAGAGAGAGAGAGAGAGAGAGAGAGAGAGAGAGAGAGAGAGAGAGAGAGAGAGATTGTTTTACGTACGTACTGTAAATGTAAATTTTAAACAAAAAAAATCAATTTACGAGAGAGAGAGAGAGAGAGAGAGAGAGAGAGAGAGAGAGAGAGAGAGAGAGAGAGAGAGAGAGATTGTTTTACGTACGTAAATGTAAATTTTAAACAAAAAAAAATATGTTAGGTTACAACATGTAGACTTTTAAAACCTTCCCTTTAACTTAATGCATACAGTACGTACAGTACTAAACTATAAAACAGGCACAAATACAGTTTTAGAATGTGAGAATATTAAAGTAAAAAATAAAGATTGTTACTGTACTCACCACGAAAGAAGTTCAAGAAAAACTTGAATGATGATGGCGATGAATTTGCTGCACAGTAGAAATGATGATGATGAAGCTGATGATGTGTTCTACTGTGCAGCCAGGTAGTATTTTACGTCTCTTCAGACGGAGGTGTCTTTTCCTGGGACACCTCTTCAACTTCTTCCTGGGAAACTTCTTCAATTTCTTCCGAAGGCGTAGTAGCAGGAGAAACTGGCTCTTTTTTGCGAGGCTGGAAGAACATTATGATCGGAAGTTGTTGCAACCTTGTTGCAGAATTGCATCGACCGAACCATATCCTTGTCCCACTCTTGCAACATTTCTTTCACCTCCTTTATATGGTTGCAGACCTTGGCAAGCCGTTCTAGTGTTAAGCCCGTTTCTTTGACATTTTCTTGGGTCTCTTCCTGGGTTTCACTCTCTTCTTCGCTTGCCGATTTCGTCAGGTCTTCGAGGTCTGCGTCAGTTAGGGGCTGGGAATGGCAGTCCAACAACTCGTCGACGTCTTCAGTCGTCATGTCGCCAAACCCGTCACCTCCAATTATGGCAGCCAACTGCACAGATTTGCGTACTGCAGAGTGTTGGATTTCAGCAGGTGTAAATCCCTCGTCGTCGTAAACAATCTGGGGCCACAACTTCTTCCAGCTCGCATTCACAGTTGCAGGTTTCATCTCTTGAAGTGCCTTCTGAATATTCTTCAGGCACGTGGCTATGGTGTACTGCCGCCAGTACGCCTTCAAGTTAAAATCTTCATCCTCATCCTCTTGGGC
>NC_090733.1:59357287-59389787 GCF_036898095.1 Palaemon carinicauda
CCTTCTTATGAGTTTTTGCAGGGTGGAACATAGTGGTAGCTCTCTCGTTCACCGGATTGAAAGCTAGAATATACTGCTAGGGAACCATATACACAGTCTGAGGGATAGCTGCAACTGAGGCTGTCGCGACAAGAAAGAATTTTCCTTCCCTAAAAGTGACTTCTGGGCTTCTTGCCCTTGGGTTGAGGTCCTTCACTGGGTGTAAATTTCCGTTTATAGGAAATACCCCACTTATCAATAAGGCTCTTATTCTCCTGAGCCACTTTGTCCATGACTTCTTTAACCAATTTTTTCTGCGAAGAGATCTTTCCCCCCAGATATTGGAGTTCGTCAGTTTTCTAGGCTCATGTCTGATTGTAGTAGCAGCTAGGACGTATTCTCTACATGCCCTCCTGGTTAGGAAGAAAGCATTGAGATCACTATGAAACATGATTAGGGGATTCTTTGCCAAGACAGGGAAGAGATCAGACTTGGAATAGTTTCCAGTAAGTGTCTCTAGATAAGATTGGAATGATAAAGAGCCAAAAAGTCTCTCTCTAGCTTCCAATTCTTCCTTTAAAAGGGATTCGGGAATCCTAGGCAGTTTCTCATTAAGCTGTTTAGCACCGATGTCCTTATCTAGTTTTCCAACAGTGAAGGTGTATTGGACGTCCTCCTAGTTGTTCGAATCATAAGGAAGGGGTAGAGAGACAGGTTTACATTCCTCTAGCACTAGGAATGGCATGTCTCCACTACTGATTTCATCATGTCCTCTATGCTTTCAGAGGCAAAGGGGAAGACAGAATCCTTGTGGACCTCAAAGGAGGCCTTTTTCCTGCCAAGGCAAAAAGTTGGGTATTAGTTAATTCAGCCCTCTTTAATTCCCTAACTAAAAGGGATTGAGCCTTGTTATGGTAAAGAATGATTGTTTCCTTAGGGATCGTATCATCCCTAATGGACACATCCGAGTTAAGCCTTACATAGCAGTAAGGATAACTATCGATTGATGGAAAGAATTCCAAGTCCAAAACTGGCTTGGAAACCATACCATCCCCGATTTGGAGGAACACTTTGGTTAAGGCCATATGTTCAACATAACGCCAAGGGTTCTTAACTGTGCATTCAGGTAGGCTCGAAGATGGGGGAACCTTTGAAACAGGTGCCTTTTGTAAAGCTTCTATCCTTGCTGTTATTTCCGCTTGAGAACGTTCATATTAGTTTCAAGTTATTAGGAAGTGAAGGTTTGTCTAACATCGGAACTGGGGTGGAGGTGGAAGCTGGGGCTTGAGCAGCAGTGATGGGGGAGTAAACTAAAAAGGCACTGGGAGCTGTACTCACCTGATGTACATCCAATGACTCTCCTGAGGCTTCCGGGGTTAGCAGGATCCTCTCTCTCTCTGACAACATAGAAGAAGTAGTCGACATGTTGTCGGCATTCAGGCTCACGACTTGCAGAGCTTCCCAGACTTCATAATTCACATGATCTGCTGGTACCTGAGGGAATTGAGCCGTCAGTAACTGATGACTAAACACAGAGACCACCTCAGCCTTGGGAAAGAGGAGGTCCTTCAGTTCCAGAGAAGGAAAGTAAGGGGCACCTTGTTGAGAGCTCTTCTGGAAGCCTCTTACCCAGTGTTTGAGCATCCTCCGACTCCAATCTCTAACGTCCAAGGAGACGTCAGTGGCATAGAAGTAGGTTTGAATGATATCCATGCAAACCTGGCTATTGGTAGGTTCCCAGACTGCAACGGATCCCTTGGAAACATGACAATCAGCCTGTTTCCGGCAGGTCTTGTGGGCACAAGGCAATTTGACCCGCCTGATACAGGTGACCATTGAACACTTCATGTTGTCAGCGACCTGTAAAGAGAAGTCATTTCAGTGAGTATATATCATAAAAAAATCCTATCTTCTTAAAATTAGTTAAAAAACTCATCCTAACCAAAATAAACCTACCGCCTAAAGAATGGCTAAGATCAAGCATAATCAGAACATATGCTAAACAGCTCAGAAATCTGTAGTGATTTATGAAACAAAATATGATGACAGTGTTGTAGGAATATGGAGGAAAGGATCACATCAAAGGGACACCAGAACCTCCAGAGTAGGTTGATTGGAATAGCCTAAGAAGACAAGTTCACTTATCATACTGCCTAGACCAGCAACAGCTGCCCCCGAGGCAGCAGCAGCTGTGAGGCGACAACTATTTCTAGTAGCCAGTAAAAGACTTACCTGTCAATACCCCAGGCATGTTGACATTGTAAAGTCAATAGGGGGAGAGTGAACAGCCCCATAAGGAAGGTTCCACACTCAGGGGAAGTACAGGAAAGAAATGCAGCTAAGAAATGAACCGCCAAGACCTGATCATTATCATTAACTTATGAAAAGTGGGGGTGCAGCCCGTAAGATAATGAAAGCTGTACAAGATGGCCAGGATGCTAAAAATTATAAATTAAAAGGATGTCCTGACAACCAGGCAGTATCCAATTGGCCAACTCTAGAGGACAATGTTCCTCAGATGTGGGATAGGAAAGAGCAGATGACTAGTCTAAGGCTGCAGCTAATGCGGGTAGAGGAGATGACCCATAGACAACACACAGCCACTGCTAGAAGAACTCAAGCTGACAAGACAGGAGGCAGGGACAGAAGACGACACCTCTACTTAGATAGTCTAACCTGGCAAGGGAGTCAAGACTCCATCGCAAGAGGGATATAGCAAAGGAAGTGAAGTTGCAGACATAGAACAGGCACTGCCAAGGTGGCAGAGGAGGATCCCAAGGGATACCAAATCTACTCCTAGATAGGGTTAGGCCATAGGGAGAACTGTGTAGGTAAGTCTAGCCTACCTGGCGGGTGAGGGAAAGCTCAAAAGCTAGGGTGAGAAGACTAGACAAGAGGAACACAGTTCCCATTATAGTCAGGTTATGGCATAACTAGGAAGGGGGAACGGCAGAAAAACACTCAATGGTGGTCTCTAAGGAGGCAGAGTGATTTTAACCAGAGGAGGGGAAAATCTCACCTACTTATGCCAGGAAAGGTAGCCTACAAGTAGGAACACTAACAGGTACAAGGAAGGGGAAAGAAGGGGTTGGTGATGGGAGACTCAGATAATGGTGGGAGACTTAGATAATGGTGAGGTAGTATGACAGGAATGCCTAACAGCAACATTAGAACAGCCTTAGTGTTCCAAAGGGTTTGCCATGATAGGGTGCAGAGGACAAGTCCTCACAACCTGGCATACTTACTTACTTTGATGGCTGCTTTTCCGGTCCCATACAGCAGGGGAACCCCACTCTGTAGAGGACCTCCATTGTCGTTTTACCTTGTTCATTCAGAATATTTAACGTTTCATATCGTGTATTGCTCCTTTACTGTTAAATCGTCACTGTCAAGGGACTCATGAAATAAGAAAGTCTTCAGTTTCCTCTTGAAAACATTAATGTCTTTAATCATTCGAATGTTTCATGGGAGATTATAATATATTCTCGGGGTCCCATATTCAAAGACTCTGGAGCCTAAAGTAGACATAAATCTAGGTTCCAACAGTTTGAAGCCATCTGTAACTATTCTCGTGTCGACACGATTTATTGGCTGTGCAATATGTAGAAGTTCTCTTAAGTATTTTGGACGCCCGGTTCTGATAACTTGGTGGGTTATTGTACATATTTCAAATTCAATTCTCACTTCAATCGGCAGCCAGTGTAAATCGATTAGTATAGGGGTGATCCTTTCTCTAGGTGGGAAACTTTTTATCAGTCTTGCTCCTCTGTTTATTATGTTTTGTAATTTCTTAAGTTGCACTTTTGGTAAATTGTAATAGAAAGAGTTGCAGTAGTCAATCCTGGTAATAATACAGTTTATCACAAGTTTCTTTACAGAGTTTTCGTCCAGGTACTTTCTCATGAATGCAATATTTCTTAGATGATAACCAGCAGTTTTTATTACATTATTTATTTGGGCATTTAGAGACAGGTTACAGTCAAGAAATACACCTAGATCTCGAACTTTACTAGATATCGGCACTAAGTCATAATTTATGTTCATTTGAATATCACCTAAGTTTCTCACGCTGTTTCTCTTGCCCACAACCATGAATTCAGTTTTGTTGTCGTTTAATTTTAGTTGCTTAAATGTCATCCATTCTCTAACACTATCAAGGATTCGGTTTAGAGTTACAGTAGTGTCATGTATATCATTTATGGAGAAGTAAAATTATGTGTCATCTGCAAATAGTTTAAACTTCACGCATAGCCTACCAAAGACAGAGAAAGAAGCCTAATAATGGTTAAGGCGACAAAAGGAGTTTTACTAGGTGTTCCAATGGGTAAACATAAGTAGACACAAGGAACAAGATCCTAAGACCTGTGCCTCCTCACCAAACATATAGGCTAAGTAAAAAGTGAAAACAGTCACCCTAGGGCAACTGAGAACATTATCTAACTCCCAGAAGGGCCTTCAGGACCGCAGTTCCCCGCCGTGACGAATCGACAGCATGGTTGGATAGAAAGCCTCAACCAACCAGTAAGGTTAGGTGAAAGAAGGTATGGTCCATAGTGAAAATTTACCAGGCCTAGCCGCCGGCTAGTATAGGCTAGCCTAAGTCAATGCCGATCAAAAACACAAAAGAAACACCAAGGAAGGATGTGGGGATACCATAAATACACCACATTCGAAATAATAATATAAAACATATTCCCACCACAAAATGACTAAATAATTAAGCGTTTTTGATCAATTTGGAACATGATGTAATGGCACTGACTGCACGTCGGCCTCGTAATGATAAAAGCATGAAAATCAAAATAAGCATTGGGCGGAGACGCAAAATTCTCCAAACACACGAAAAAGGTGTACTCAACTTATAGCGGTACACGAATATGCTGAAAATCACTACAATCGTTTAGTTAGTGACAAGTTTTTGAAACTTGGTATGATTATACCTAAGACAATACTCTATCACTTTTGAAGCAAGACCAAATTTTTCGGGACCATCTTCGGGTTGGTCTGGGCTCATTTCAAGATGGTTACCGTGGCTGACATCAGAAAAAAATTAAATTGTTACAGGGGGGCAAATAATAATTGGATTGTATACTTTTGAGTAATAATTTGATACTAAAAAGAAAAAAAAAACAATAATTTAATTAATTACCAAGACCTCTGGGGCTTCCAATACCCCTAAAATTTACTTTTTACCCCAAATTTGGACTTCAAAATAGACGGAAAAATTCACCAGTCACGTTGCACCATTTTTGAAAGCTTTCACTGAGTACAATAATATCAAATTGTTCTTCATATAATATTTCTCTCGAACGAAGTGAGTGACCTTATAAAAATTATCAAAAACATTTTATGCATACCCATACCATCTTATAGCCAATCATTCCCTTCAGCATGAATTCAATTTTGTACAGACTAATTCCCATACCATGATAGAGAACACCATCAACATGGGACAATGCCAATCCTAATAAACAATTTCCTGCATTGAACCCCTCTATATGTAAATGTGTTTTTAGTGCTAGCCACGGTAAAGGGTTAAGGTGATCTTTGACCTTAGCACCGGCCACAGCAGTGCCATGTATAATGATCAGGGAGAGGAGATGTTAGAAGTATCCAGACCAGAAATCATTAGGGTGCTAAATGAGTTTGAGTGTGCTATCGGAGGACACACTGATACGAGGTAAAAGAACACCCAGAATCATCAGTATTTGCACAACATAACCTCATTAAAGATTTTACTTCCATGGTCAAGGTTGTTGATGAGTCCTTGTGGCTAACCCTTATCTTGAAACTGAAAGTAAATTTGTTTCTATTACTCCTGGTGAGATCTATGACCCAGAAATATACAAAAGCATAAAATAAATTAAACCCCGTGGAGACATTCAGCCCAAAGGCTATATTGAAAAAGTAATAGAGAAAGCAGAAATTTCAGTTATTACCAATATTATCCCCAGAAACAACTTTTATACTCTACAGAATCATCCACCTGCAATATTAGGCAGGAACAGGAGGCAGAGTTGTAAAGATCCTAGAGCTTTGTTACAAGATATTTTATGTCAATTAAAGACAGATCAGAATCAGACCAAGATGACTTCTTCCAACATGAGTGTGTTCCAGAACCTCCAACTCTTTCGAAAAATTGG
This sequence comes from Palaemon carinicauda, assembly GCF_036898095.1. Classification (NCBI taxonomy): domain Eukaryota; kingdom Metazoa; phylum Arthropoda; class Malacostraca; order Decapoda; family Palaemonidae; genus Palaemon; species Palaemon carinicauda. The sequence goes on from NC_090733.1 coordinate 59,363,410, forward strand.
CAACTGGAACTAAGCTGCTATAATAGGTTGTCTCCCAAGTATCCCCAATCCAGGTAAAAACATTTTGAGAAACAGAGCCACCATGGTTGCTTTGGATATGGCAGGGGTGATACACATGGTCAAGCCAGGAATGAAGAAAAACAATTTCAAAGACTATGCTCATCTCAACTTGATTCCATTCCTCAAGAGCCAACTATCCGTTATGGTTATGATAAAGAGGGTGGATATTATATGGGAGTCATATGGTCTTGGAAACCAAAGCCTGAAGAGTGGTACAAGAGTTAAGAGAGGAGGAACTTTCATAAAGAGGACACGTGTAGGTTCCACTATTTCAATTCCAAGGCTTGGCAGGATTTCCTTATGGATACTAAAAATAAAAAGTAGCTTTTTGAACACCTAAGTGAGGGGGTGAGGGAGACCGCTAAGGATGAAACATATTTTTTATCAACCAAAGGAGACCTTGTTCTGTCTAATCAAGAATGCGAATTATCATCATTTGAACCCTGTACACAGGAGGAGGCTGACACTAGAATAATTCTGCATCTTAATCATGCAGCCGATCAGGGTCACAAGATAGCCTTTTTGAGAACTGTAGATATGGATGTTGTTGTGATTGCTACCCACTTTTTCCAAAAATGGAACTGGATGAGTTGTGGGTGGGGCTTGGAGCTGGGAAGTATTATAAAGATATTCCTATCCATGAAGTAAGTAGCTGTCTGGGACCTGAAAGGTGCAATGCGATATTGCTTTTTTATGCCCTAACGGGTCTGACCAAACATCTGCCCACAAAAACATTGGTAAGAAAAAGGCATGGGCTGCCTGGGATCTTCTAGGAGATAAATTAACTGAGGTATTTATTACCTTAACTAACAATCCCTCTGAACTTTGCCTTGACTTGGATTTCATGTCTATCATAGAAAGATTTACTGTTATCCAGTATGACCCTAAATGTAACATTGATTGCGTCAATAAGGCAAGGAGATTTTTGTTCACAAAAAAACTGAAGCCTCTTGAATCCATACCACCCATCAAGCATGCCCTCTTCCAGCATGTCAAGTGCTCAGTAATTGCTGCCAATTATTGGTCGCAGTCTCTACAGAAAGAACCACCTATGCTGTCCCCTGCTGAGTATGGATGGTTATGGAATGATCAACTCGAGATGTGGGTACCCCACTGGAGCAATCTTCCAGATGTAAGTACTGGGTGTGCTTTGCTTATAAGTTGTGGTTGCAAAGTTGCTTGCAAAGGCAACTTCAAATGTACAAGAAATCACATGAGATGCACTTCTTTATGCGCTTGCCAAGGAATGTGCATCAACAATGAACCAGTAAACTAAAAAACTGACTTGCTCTATGTCTGAGATGTTTAATAAACTATAATTGAATTTAGATTTACTCTATACATCATCTGTACTTGTGATACAAAATCCTTGTATGCGTCAAATATTTATGTGTATAAAATGATAATTTATGCCATATATGTATGTGATACAAATTGATTCTAAGTCACATGTTAATCAACTAGTAAGATATGCTTCACCCTATATTAAATCTGATTTGTAGCAAAATCAAGCACTTTCAATAAATATTTGTAAAAATTACAATATAATATAATTGTACCCTTTGAGAGCTTTCCAGAGTGTTGCTACATGCCAGATGAACTTTTCGGTCCATTTTGAAGTCCAATTTTGGACTAAAAGGACCTTTTTAGTTTTTTTTTTTTGGGGGGGGGGGCCAAAGGCAATCATAGAAATGGCTGAAAATATTCATTTTACTTATCAATGAGAAATTATTAGTAAAAAACATTCACTTTAATCATTATTTGCACCCCTGAAATAGATTTTAATTTTTTCGTTGTCGCCTTCGGCGGCCATCTTGAAATGGTGCCAGACCAGCCACAAGATGATTCCGAAAAATTTGGTCGGGCTTCAAAAGTGATAGAGTATGGTTTTGGGTATCTTCAGGCAATATTTCAAAAACTTGTCACTAACTGAACGATTGTAGCATATTCGTACCAGGCTATTAGTCGATGAAGAAGAAACCAAAGCATCCATGATCGAAAATCACTCCAAAAGCTAAGAAAAACTAGCAGAAACTCTCCAAGCGACTGTCATAGATGGCGACTGTGAAGGGGAATGGAATAAATGGATCAACGGGAACCGCTTTAGTTGAAGCACATTGAGATCGGGATCTGTAACGGCTCTCTTTCCTACATATCCCACCCTCACCTTTCCTTTGAGATAAGGCTAACTCTATTCGGGGAAGGATAACCATGGCTTGTTATTAACACATCCCTGATTTATACGCCGTATCTCTCGGGATATTCTCTTCAGAGGTTAGAACTCCGCTGATATCTCTAAGGTAAAATTTCTCTGGTATATCACTTGCAAAAATATCCCAAGTATAAGCTGCCAATGAGGAACTTCCATCTGGACGACATGCCTCGAGCCCCAAAACACGTTTATAATTTCATTACACGAAAAAATTAAAGTTCTTAATCCTTTCATGTTATCTCTGTATAAGTGTAATGATAATACATTGATAAACCCATGACCCAAGGGATCATAGGAGAGTTGGAGTGTGAACGACAGCCATAACAGGATGCGAAATTAAGACCAAGCTAAATCATTGCATAGGTAACATTTATTTATGTATTGTCAACATGTCGCAAGTATCCCATGAGAAACAGTTGACCTTTTGATCTCTACACCGGAACCAGATGGCTTCCGATTATAATCCAATGTGATCATATTTGTAATAAATGCTGAGATAACTAATGTCACGTTATCAACGCAAACCTATGTTAAACCAGTTCTACTTATCTTTTCATACGGAATGGTCTTCCGACCAAACCATTCATACTCCAGTGATGGAGTTAACAATAAATTTGTTTAAAGTTAATTTAACTTTTACTTATTTCAAGAAGTAACCTACAACTCTAAATAATTCTATATCACATTGAAGATATATGAGACAGAACAACGAATGTGTGCGTATAACATTCTCACACCAACAATTGGTGGCATCGATTACAACTTTATCAACCTGAGATTACAACTATAACAACCAGAGATTACAACTGTAATAATTAGCAGTTACAACAGTAATGAGTCTACAATTACGACGAAGTATCTACGTCTACCGAAGAAATGAACTCATCGAATATCAACTATAAATCATACATAAACTGAGGAACTGGATCTTCAATCGACATACATCATTAAAACATCTTAAGAAGACGAAGGAATTTCCTTCAACTATATCAATGTTTACTGAACAAACATTCAAGAATCACATCCAGAAGAAAAACATTCAACAACGCACGATGGGAAATCAAGTCGAAACATTCATCACCCAGCTAAACTTGCAAAACCAGAGAGAGAGAGGAAATAACGTCATCGATCTTCGCCCATATATACAGAAGCTAAGTACATTCTTTATTCATTCAATTTTTTGCAGTGAAGTGTTTTTGGTCACGAGTCGATCGTCCATTATTGCTGGGGTGAGTTATTTGCAAATCTTCATTTTCCTTCATTAAAGGAATCTATATCCAACTTCGAATTCTCGTCTAGAATTTTTGCTCTTTGTGCTAATTCCGTTTTCTCTCAGAAGTTCTCGGGAAATATCTTTGTCCTAATATCATTATTTTGGGGGATTTTGTTATAATCTGCAACATATCTTTATTGTATAGTGCTTATGCATTTACGCAGTGGACGTCTGTATCCATATAGAGATTTTGATAGGATCGCAAGGAATCGTAGAGATAGAAAAAAAGTTAAAGTAAACATGACACCTCCTGTGAATCCCAGTAACCCCACTCCCGGACCGAGTAACCCCGCTCCCGTAGTAACTTTAGTGAGTGCTAGATCAGTTATCCTTCCTTTTCAAGGTTGGGTCAATGGGTTCTTACCTCAGAATGTCGAGTCGTGGATATCATCAGTAGACGCTCATTTAAACGCAAAACGTATCACAGACCCATCTGTACAATTACAAGAAGCTAAAGGTTTTATAGACTTTGCTAAAGGAGATGCAAGTGCCTCTTTTCAAGAGGCAGTTACATGGGACGATTTCAAAGTTAGGCTACGTGCAATCTATGGGGGTGAGGAAGCCTTAGATGTAGTTTTAACATTAAGAAATACACTTAATCAAGCCTCTATGACTAATCTGAATGTTATAGAACGAGCGGCTCTCATTGCCGATAGGCTTAATGAATATCAGGATATTTTAGGTAATTCCATATGGGTTACAGGAGATAACATTGCCATGAAAGATTTCTTACGATTAATGTATTTAACTTGCATGACAATTATGTTGCCAGAGGCTTTAGTGCAGTGTTTTGATAAAAAGCTAACGCCCGAAAGTACAGAATTAGATGTATATAAACAGATAAAGAAACACATGTCTAAGTGTACTCATCTTGATCCCTTGTTTACTCAAGTTTTTGCAAAAAATTGAAACTAAGCCACAACAAGTAAATGTAGTTAATAATAATCAAGTTGCAGGGATGACGTGTTATAATTGCAAACGCTAAGGTCACTTGATTGCAGACTGCAGAATGCGATTTTGTTCGATACATAATAGCTCAACTCAATCATATAATCGATGCTACTCGCGTAATCAACAACAGAATCCTAGAAACACATGGTCAATTCCCCAGTCAATTCCCTATGGAAATAAAAAGAAAAATCCTCAGTTCAATAAGAAGAAACAGCCAAACGGCAGTGCAGTTCAAAATCAAAAACAAACAAATAGTGCTTCAAATAACTCTGTTCCTGGGCCGTCTAGCCAGAACTCGCAAGGTCAGACAAATTTTCAGAATGTGCAAAGCAAATCAAATACCACATAATTAACTCCAATGGGAAAGAGAGTGATGTTGGGTTATTCGTATCAATATCCCTTGTATCAAATACTCCATTTGATAATTTATCAGATCATTGTGAGGCAATAGATTTTCCTATGAAACACACGGCCGAATCAAATAAATCAGTGCAGGTTCCCGTAGATTTGCAACAAATTCACGCAATAATAAGTCAAAATGAGTTACGACCAACATTATATGCTGTAAATTTAGAACACCGTTCCTTCACATTGTTTTTTGACTCTGGTAGTCCACGTAATATCATGGATTTGAGGACTCATCACTCGTTATTTTCGAACTTCCCTATAAAGAAGTCCGGAGTAAGGCTCTAGGGTATAGGAAATAATGAATTAAATGTAATAGGAGTAACTCATGTTCAGTACAAGGTCGGTAAGTGCACGTTTGCCAATACCTTTATCATTGTACAAAACATTGATATGTACCCAGCTGTGATTATAGGATACCTGTCTATGGGCAATCAAAATATTATCTTAGCCCCTGCCAAACACGGCGTGTATATCAAAGGAAAATTCTATAAGTCTTCTAATACCTTAAAATCAGTTTTGGATAAAAAGGAGACGACAAATAAAACAGTAACGTACGTTGAAGAACTAATCACTTGTCTCATGAATAAAGAAATAATAAACGCGACCCAACAGAATTCTCGTTCACCCGTAATACCATCTTGCACCGCTGTTGCACGCAATCTATCGAGCCGAACGTAACTTCGAATATAATAGTGCGAGTAAAGAAAACTTTGCCGGGATCTGAAATATTAATCCTTTCTGACACTTTGAAAACTAACGGATTGTCCGTCACACAAGCTATTTATACAGTCGGCTCACAACAACAATGTAATATTGAAGTCTGTAATCATTTAAATACCACTTTAGTAATTAAAAAAAATCAACATATCTTGGATGTAGAAGTTTATAAACATCGTATTCTTACAGTCGCTGAAATCAATCACGCTCAATCAGTTGCAGATGAATCCCTTTTGCAATCTATTAAAAATAAAATCAATAAAGACATTCAAGAAGAGGAAATTCAGCAGAAATTTTTTGGACTTTTAACTGAATATCATGATGTTTTCTCCACTACGGATGGATCCTTAGGTAAAACAGATGTCATAGAACATCAAATAAGGTTAAAAGACAAGCAGAAATTATCTATGTACCCTCGTACAGACTCCCTATGAAATTCCAGAATGAGATAAATGATGAAGTAGGTAAAATGCTAGAAGAAGGAGTCATTAGGAAATCGAACAGCCCTTATAATTTTCCATTAATAGTTGTACCGAAAAAAGATCAAACATGGTGTATCTGCGTAGACTTCCGTCGCTTAAATGAGGAAACGATTCCTGATCGATTCCCAGTGCCATGTACTGACGATATTTTATCTTTGCTAGGTCACAACAAATATTTTACCAGTTTGGACTTACTTAAAGGCTTTCACCAGATATCATTAGAAGAAAATAGTATCTGATACTCTGCCTTCAGCACAGCCAGGGGACATTATGAATTTTTGCGTATGCCTTTTGGTTTACGTTGTGCTCCCATAACATTTACTAGAATGATTAACATAGTGTTTGGAGACTTGTTAGGGAACATATTGCATGCCTATATGGACGACCTTGTAATCTTTTCTAATACCTTAGAAGAACATCTACGTAAACTGGAACTAGTGCTACAGAGACTAAGGCAGCATAACTTAAGAATAAAGATTAGTATGTGTGAATTCTTCAAAACAGAATTAGTCTATTTAGTTTTACGGTGTCTAGCCAAGGTCTTAAAGTAGTCCACGATAAGGTGTCGGCTATCCGTAACTTTCCGATACCTACTAATGTCAAGGGAATACAGCAATTTCTGGGGTGTAGTGGATATTACAGGCGTTTTATACGCAATTATTCAATAATAGCCGCTCACCTAACTGACCTTACGAAGAAGGGCGTAGATTTCATATGGTCTGAGCAGCATCAACAGGCGTTTAATACCTTGAAAGATGAACTGTGTAGTTCTCCTATCTTAAAATTTCCTGACTTCGGTAAGGAATTCTTCATTGCAACAGATGCCTCAGACTTAGGAGTAGGTGGGGTATTGCTTCAGCAATATGACAAACAGTTTTTCCAGATAGCTTTTTATTCACATAAACTGAGACCTTCCGAAAGTAAATACCCAGTAATAGACAAGGAAGGGCTAGCTATTGTTAATTCACTAGTGCATTTTAAGTTCATAATATACGGTTATCCCGTCAAGGTTCTTACTGATCATAAGCCTCTAACCGACTTCTTTAAAGGCTTTAGTCACAGCCCCAAACGAACTCGGTGGCATTTGATCATCCAAGACTTTGGTGTGAGGATTGGATACTTACCTGGGAAAGCAAATATCATTGCTGATGCATTATTATGCAACCCCGTGTCATCTTGTACGGAGCCATTAGCTGAATTAATAGATATATCAACATCCATTCCTATGGTTAAAACTGTATCTGAACAGGAAGATCTGGGCTGGAGCGCTGAACTAATACAGACTGATCAAAGAGAATATTAGAAATTAGAAAAAATCATAAATGCTTTGAAAGGAAATCATAAGGAAAAGGAATATATAAAGATTACGCAGCAGAATTATATAATCAAAGACAATATTCTGTGTAGATCCGAGACAATGAAAACCCGCAATACACCACAGGTGACTAACGACCAGGTAGTGGTTCTAATCTCACTTATACCCACTATCCTAAATTGGTTGCATGCAAATCCATTGCATGGACACCCGGGGTTCTCCATAATGTCACAGAAAGCCAAATCATTGTTTTATTGGCATACGATGCTTATAGATATAAAAAAGCACATAGCTAATTGTCGCCCTTGTCAGGAAAACAAAGGGCACACGAAAACACCTGTTAGCCTAGGGCCTTATCCCATGCCCAATCAACCCTTTGAAAGAATACATTTAGATTTATTAACAAGATTTTACGAGTCAGACAGAGGAAATAAGCACCTCTTAGTAATTATAGATGCTTTGACTCGAGATACAGAACTAATAGCGCTTAAAACTAAAACTGCGATTGAATGCGCTAGGAAGTTTTAAGAGTGCTACATTTGTAAACATGGAATTCCACACATGATAATCTCAGACTCGGGTGGAGAATTCAATAATCATTTCCTTAACTCATTGTGTGAATTACTTAGCATAAAGAAAATCAATACCATGATCAATCACCCAGAGTCGAATGGGCTAGTGGAAAGAGCGAATAGGAAGGTTTTAAACATACTAAGAGTTGCACTAGGGGGATCAGACCCCAACTGGGATATTGCAATACCTGCGGTACTGAGTACTCTGAATCATTCATATCATGTATCGATTAAAATGTCGCCGCACGAGGCATTGTATGGTACCCAAGCTAGAACGCCTTTCCATGTATTAACGTCTACAACTAATTTATCAAATCCTTTAAAGGAAGTTATAAATGCAAGTAAAAGTCGATATGATATCCTTCGAAAGAATTTAGAAGAATCACAAATTATAAGGAAAAGGAATCGTGATAAAATAGCGAAGCCAACTAAAACATATACCGTGGGTGATAATGTATACATACAGGTAAATGTACAAAAAGGACTCAATTACAAACTGACACCTAAGTTTGAAGGCCCATTTAACATTTTGGAAACATTAGCGGCCAATAGATTTAGAGTTCAAAATGTATCCCAACCCACTGATGAGAGAATTGTACCATTGGCTCACATAAGAAATTAAAATAAGAGAGAAGGAAGTGAGGGAAATTTTTGTATCTATGAAACTTTTATAATATTTGTATGTAAACATTTTTTTTTCTTCTTAATGCAGGAGTAATTACATATATTTTTTCTCATTGCAGGCTTCCAAAAGGAAGTATTTATTGTTAGGAGTGATATTGTTCGCTCAGACATTTTTCTCGTGTGGGAAGAGCCCTAAAACTAAAAATATAGATTTTAAATATGGCACTATAGTAGAAAGAACAGAAGACGTTTTTATTACAGCAAGCAATATAATTATAGAAGTAAATATGCAAGCTATTTTCCTCCCAGAGAATGATGTCACTAGCCTAAAGAGCGACATTTCAAGGTATGCTGCTTCATTAAATAAAATGCTTAAACAACATTTTCCTTTTAATACAGAGAGTTCGCTTGCACCGACACTAAAAGTGGCAGAGATGCTATCCCACGACTTGCAAAATAAGACTTACGAGGCAGAATCTTTGGCTCGTGACCTTTTGATGTGGACAGTAAGACACAATAATCTTGAAAAACGTAACCCGTTTATTTTTGCTGCACTAAACATCTTTGGATCTGTTGCAAGTTTAGGCTTAGGAATTTCAAATCGTCTTAAAATCAGCAATCAAAATAAGAAAATTGAGTTTTTAGAACATGAAAACGAACTAGTTTTATCAGAACTAAGGAATCAATTAACATCAGTTAATCAAATAATGAGTTTGGTGAACGAACATTCTAGTAATATCAGTCAGATTATGGAAGTACAAAACTTGCTGGCAACGTTAACATATTATAATTAAAAAATAGATCATATCCATACTAAAATTTCACACTTTATTGAGAAATCAAAAGACTATGTGGAAGCTATTACATTAGCGACTAAAGGTGTTTTATCACCGCATCTTTTAACAATAAAAGACTTAACGTTAATTTTGGAGAACGGACGGAAGAAAATAGGTTATGTTCCTTTGTTAGACGCCCATAGGTTGGAATTTTATTATAGCTTAATTACAGAAAGCGTTGAAAATTACAGGATCATGATTACAGTTCCCTTTGATTTTTCCGATGCCTAGCAATCATACAAAATATCACCATTCCCAACATTCATGATGAATAACTCAAGTCCAGTAATATCCAGTTTGACTGGACACGTATTGATTTCCCCTGATAAGGAAACATATACGGTCATTAGAGACTTAGATAAATTAACTCACTGTTCAGAAGCAATGAATAATAAAGTATGTACAGCTGACTCCTTTGAATTCCATAAAAAATCAATGGATTCATGCGAGTTAGGTATAATGCTAAACGGTGCTCTCTCCCATACATATGAAGATTGTCTGAAAAAAATTTATCCTTTTGACGATAATAAGTTCAATTGCAGATTGAACAACAGCTCGTGGATACGATACGACAAGGCCGGCTTCAATGTATCATGCCCGGACGGATCCATGTCCCACTCCCAGGTCTTCGTTGCAGCTGAAGGTTGCAGCGGTACGTGCACGAATTACACGGTCCAAGGAATTAACACTTTCATCAGGAAACGGACCTACTTCGCAAATTCCACGTGAACCATTACAATCCCATCCTTACCTCTCCCATACAACGCATGAGTGGCTAATCGGTTGGTGAAATTAACTGAGATGGACCACCCGTCACCGACTTATGCAGGGGGGAAACTTCGTTTCTACGTGTTGCTGGCATCAATCAGCGTTATGGTGATGATTTTTATCACCGTTAACATCTTTGTTTGGCGTAGGTTAAGGCAAAAACAGGTGGAGCTCCAGAGAACGTTTTACCATGTCCAGACAACACTTCATTTGCTTTGAAAGCATTTTCATTTAGAGCCGTTTGAAATTGGCCATTTCACTTGACTCGGGGGTTTAAAATTGTCTGGAACTGTGAACTGTATGAAAAGCGGTTAGTACGCTAGTAATATGTAGTTGAAGAGACTCTTGGACATTGCATTTTATAAACATTTTAAAAAAGTGTTTTTTGGGCACCTAATAAAATATTGTAGCCCTATATGTTTAAAAAAAATAGTATCTTTTGGGCATCTAATAAAGTATATAAGCCCTATATACCTATATATATATATATATATATATTTATATATATATATATATATATATATATATATATATATATATATATATATATATATATATATATATATATATATATATGAAACCGTGGTGCGTGTACGTACCAGGAATTTTTTTTTGTGTGCACATTAATAACAACTTTGATGAAATTATATCTTTACCAAGGTAACAAATATTCTTTATCTGTTACCATATTATGATAATCTGTATTTTTGACAAAGGTAACAACTATTTTTCAACAAGTTACCAATTCATATGTACATTCAATTTTTTTTAGGGTACCTCATAACCATTTGCTAGCAATATGCCATATATAGATCTGTATTTTCCATGCATTTTTCTTTATTTTTGACTATGTCCGTTAGGTATGTATTTTTTTTTAACATATACCTTTTTGCTTATTCATCCTTAATCACTTGTTTATGGCTATGACTAAAATATATATCCAGTCACACTCCTAGGAAACATATTTTTAACGTAATTTTAACCCTAGATAGGTACGCTCCTCGGACACCCCTTTAAGGGTATACTCGGTCGCGCGCGACCCCGACGCAAAAAAAAATTCTTGAAAAATCTGTTTTTGCAGTAACCTCCTTTTTTTTTTGCCAAAAAAAAATTCAATGAATGCTTAAAACTACTGTAAAGATAAATACTACTCATCTGCAGAAAAACTATTTATTATAAATATTTTAAAAAATTAAATAGAAAAAAAGACCTTACATAAAAATTCATAAAAAAAAAATTTATACATATATACACAAATCCTTTTAGGAATTAATTCTTGAATTTTCAGGACACATCTTGATATATTTTGGATGAAGTCGGACGCATGGAGGTGAAGATCTGAAATGAGAAAAATAGGGTAACTTTTTTAGGCCAAAAAAATTTGTCCAAATTTCATGAATTTTTTTTGGGTACCCAAATGAAATAGGAAGTGGCTAATTTTTTTTAGGGAATAAACATATGTTATCCTAAAATAGAAATATGTAAAAAAAATCATTATTTTGTAAATTACATTTATACCAGGGGCCATATCTAAAGATCATTTTTTGAGTACTTAGAAATTATGTAAAAAAAATACATATATTTAATATATAATATGATATTTATGCAGGTAAAAATATACCAAAATATCACAAATTCTATAGGGAACACGAATATATATAGATAGGGCAACTTACGCTTCGAATATGTCCACAAAATGGCCGCCAACCACACTGACTCATACTCCCTAATCTGCCACCTGAAATGTAGGAAGGGTATGTCAATTTCAAGGTGTTATTTACTAATCTAATTATTCTTGGATATGCATAAAAATTGTATGGTGGGTTGCTGGATGATTGTCGATTATTTTACGACTATAGAATTAGAATTCTGACCCTAAAAAAATTTTTGAAGGGAAATAAAATCGAAAAAAAAAATTGTAAAACAATATAATATTTTAGCTAAAAAAAATTTGATGATATTCAATAAAAAATGAAGTAAACAAAATTTTCATGTTGTAACTTACAAATAACGCTGCGTTACAGTTTGGACAGACGCAACAGTTTGGACAGAGGACACTCTGGTGGATCAGACAAACAAGACTCTTGCACCGGAGACACGCAGTGTTTGTCTTCCGGTCGTCCCTAGGTGGGCAGCTGTGGCAGCGAATCCTTTTAGGGAGTTTTATGTGGCTAACGGCAATTTGAGGTCTTGGTGGTTCCTGCTTAGGTATCTTGAAAGTATCCACCATAATCTACAACAATTGTATCCTCCAATGTATATGATATTAAGAAAAACGATGATGAAGATAACGATATATCAATACAAACTCATTACATTTCAGGTTTTTTATTAAGCTCACCTAGAAAAAAAGTACAGAACTGTTTTTTATAAGCATGATGCATGTAATGTAAGAAGTATTCATTTAAAAAACTATTTAATATCTCTAAATACATTTTATGGAAAGTTACAGAACTCTAAAAAGATTCACAACTGTCTTTGGTTATTGAACCGTCAATCTTGTTAAATGGAAAATGTTCGTGCTAGCTTCAGATCAAACTATCCAGCAGACTTTACAAAAATAATTTAAATTCTCGGCATATGTATATATATATATATATATATATATATATATATATATATATATATATATATATATATATATATATATATATATATATATATATATATATATATATATATACATATATATATATATATATATATATATATATATATATATATATATATATATATATATATATATATATATATATAGATAGATAGATAGATAGATAGATATAGATAGATATGTGTGTGTATTATGGCCACGAAAGCAAATGTGAAAAGAATTAACTGGAGTTAGTACTTTCGAACATTAGTGACATGACGGACTCACAATCAGAATTCATATACAAAGACATCGTATTTATACAGGAGATGGGAATCTAACTGCTATCAATTTCTTGATAATTCCAGATAAGTCAGGTTTAGGATAACTGAAAAATACCGGATTAATGGAAAACAGACAAGACTTCGATTTAAATTTACACCTTTCCTACAGACAATTAATAAGGATTCAAAAATATTCCTTTAGGTAGATTCATTTACAATAATTATTTTACTTGTCTCTGACCAGCCATTTCTTTGACTAAATCCTAAGAAGTGGGAGACCAAAGCATTATTAAGAAATCTCCTAGAGACGACCGTCTTATGCTGTTTTGTTCTGACACAAATACTTTTAGGTGTTCGGCCGACATAGAGCAAGTTACAATGTGAACCAGGTATACTCTATACTATATCATTATAATTTCCAGAACTATTCTTAAGTGACATATTTTTAAAAGTACGTGGTTGGCAGGATATCCACTGCAATCCATATTTGGTGGAGTGATGAGAGCTTGGGGTATGGATGAAATGCTGACACCTCCCCCCCCCCCCCATCCCCCCCTAAATCTCGATGAAGTCACTGGAAGCATGGTAACGGATTGGGTTTAAGGCGATAGGCAAACTGTCTCTTCGGCTTTTACTCCTGATACCTGGCGGTTGATCTTACACGAATTAGTTTGGGACCGCAGAGGTTACTTACCTTGGTTTGATAGTCACTGCGCATCACAAGGAAATGGCTATGACAGAATGGACTCCAGTCCCCGGCTTAGCAGGGTGCTAAGAATCTTCTGGTTCATGAATGCTAAAGAAAAATAAAAAATTGGTAATTGGAATGTTAGAACCATGAATCAGATTGGGAAGTCACAGCAAGTGAAGAGTGAATTATGAAATATAATTTGGATATCTTGGCCCCAAGTGAAAAATGTTGTAACTTTAGATCAAGACTAAATATGTATATATATATATATATATATATATATATATATATATATATATATATATATATATATATATATATGTGTGTGTGTGTGTGTGTGTGTGTGTGTGTGCATACATATGTATACATATATATATGCATATATATGTTATATATATATATATATATATATATATATATATATATATATATATATATATATATATATATATATATATATATAATTATTATAGTTTGATATGCACCAACAAATGATTCCCTGAAGAAAGGAAAGATGAATACTACGAAGAACTGCAGAGGGTAATAGATGAGATCCCAGAGAAAGATATGAAAATTGTGATTTTTTACTTCATTGCTAAAGTTGAAAGGAATAATCAAGGGATAGAGAATATGATGAGTATCGAGGGTCTTGGTGATGTTGCAAATGAAAATGGAGCACATTTCATAGGTTTCTGCTCAACAAACCATCTTGTCATTAGACGTGCATGGACTTCACCATGAGGCAATTACAAAAATCAAAAAGATTACATTACTATTAATAATAAGAGAAGGAGGACTCTGAGAAACATAAGAAGCTATAGAGGTCCAGTAATTGGTAGTGATCACGAGTACATCATTGCCCTATAGAAATTAAAACTGAAAGCATGCAACAGAAAGGTAGTTAGAATACCTAGGTTTGATACAACTAGGCTTCTAGAAGAAGAGCACAGACATACATTTGGAATTGAATGTAGGAATCGATTTGCAGTCTTACAGACTTTAATATACGAAGAGCAGACAATTAATGAAGAATGGTGTGATGTTAAGAACATTTATGAGATAATGAAGTTTTTGGACACGCAGTTACAAAGAGAAAGTCTTGGGTATCAAATGATACGTGAGATACTATAAAAAGGAGACGAAGACATAAATTGATAATTGAAAGTTTTCGAGAAAGTAATGAGCATTACAAGGTAAAGCATGCTAAGTATTCCAGTATTGATAGTAATGTAAAAAAAAAAAAAAAGCCAGTAATTACTGAAGAGAATATTTATAGACAGTAGAGCAGATGACGATGACAAAGCTATGAATTCAGAAAGTGGCTCATAGAATTATTAAGGAAATCTCTACTGGGGCAAAGAAGAAGAAGAAGCTTATACCCATCAAAAAGAGAGATTGGTCTGTTATAACAACAGAAGATGAAGAAAGACAACGTTAGATGGAACACTTTAGTGAGGTTGTGAATAGGAGATACGAGGGGAAAAAATTTGATTGATATACCTAAAGCTGATGAAGACCTTGATGCGCCCATGAATAAATTCAGTGTGCTTCAAATCGAAGCTATTATTAAAAAACTCAAGAGATGGAAATCCTCCGGATACAATGGAATAACTGCCGAGATGATACCGGCTGAAAATGAAGTGACCATTAGAATACTCACAAGATTATTTTGTAGAATATGGCATAAAGAAGCAAAACCTGATGAATGGGAGTTAGGAGTATTAGTGAAAATGGCCCCCCCCCCCAAAAAAAAAAAAAAAAAAAAAAAAGAAAAAAAAAACTAGACCTGACTAATTGCAATAATTACAGAGGCATAACACTTACTTCAGCTGATATGAAAATATATATTATGCTCATTCTAAAGAGACTGGAGATGGAAAGCAGAGTGATGAACACATAGGATTTCAAAAGGTAGAAGTTTTACTGACCAGATTTTCATTTTGAGACATGTAAAGCAATGCGTAGAATATAAAAATCCACTTTTGATGGCATTTGCGTTCTGAAAAATCCTTTGATAATGTGCACCAGTCAATTTGTGGAATTCCTCTTGAATATGGGAATTTAATTAAGTCTGTTTATGAGCATAGAGAGTGTAAAGTTAATGTTAATGTGAGTCCTATAAAATGATTTTTCAGTGAACAGCGGAGTACTCCAACGGATTGTGTTGTCACCTATGTTGTTTATCCTCTTCGTGGATTTTGTAATGCGTAGATCAGTCGGAGATGGTGGAGAAGGATATGACCTAGAGTATGTTGATGCTGCTGTAATTAGCTTATTATCAAAACACCACAGGATTTGCAATACTTGCTTACCAATATGCATGAAATATCACACGAGGTTGGTTTCAAGGTAAATAGAAGAAAGATAGAGATGATGAGAACGGAATATGCAATGGAAGATGCAATATCGTTGGAAGGAGAAAGGATTAATGAGGTAGAATCATTTAAGTATTTAGGAACTATTATCTCCAATACAGGCTCTTTAGAATTAGAGCTTAGTGAAAGACTGATAAAAGCAAATCAGACAATGGCTAGGTTGAGTAAAATTTGGACATCGAATCGCCTAAAATTACATTTAAATGCCAGACTATATATATCAGTTTAGTGAGATCGGCGTTACTCTATGGACATGAGTCCTGGTATGACAAAGAAATAATCTCTAATAGATTCAGTAGATTTGAGAACAAAGCCCTTAGAAGGATATTGAGAGTTAAATGGCAGGACAGGATTAAAAATGAAACTTTAAAGAGATATTACCCGAGTGCCCTACGAGGATGAGATCATGGTGAGGGGAAGGTGAATAGGGTTTGGGCATGCTCTTCGCACTCCCCAAGAGAGATTAGTTCACCAAACGTTTAGCTAGGCTCCACAAGGCACTAGAAGAGTTGGAAGACCCATGCCTACATGGCTGAGGGCTATGAAGCTTGAAGTAGGAGATGGTGAATGAAGAAGTATTGAATTAAAAGCTCAAGATAGGGACGACTGACAAAATCTACCAGAGGCCCTTTGCGTTAATAGGCACAGGAGGAGATGACATCAAAAACATAATCATGAAATGGCAAAGTATAATATCCCTTGTTTCTCTTTTCTCTAACTGGACACTTAGCTTTCTCCATTCAGTTTTCTTGAAAATCTTGGGATAGCAGAGATTAGTAGCAAGTTTTTCAATCTTAGTGAACTCGTCCTCTATGTACTCAGGGGCTTACATTTTAAGTGCTCTAAGGTACATGGAGAAAAAAAAATAACACTTTATATTTATAGTGACCAGAGCAGAAATGTACATATTATGTTATTGGTAGGTTTTTTTTATATGTGGAAAACTTGAATTTAAAACTTGAATTTATGTGATTCTCTATATACAAAACGTCTAAACTCAAGATGCTTTTATTTTGTTAATTTTCTATAGTAAATTTCATGGATGGTACCAATCAATTTGGGAGGACCTCACTGAAGGAATAATTCTAGATTAAAAAATCTTCATATACTATACATGTTGGATGACCATCACGTGTTAGATTTCGTGATTTCTATACACATAGATACACACACACTTATGTATATCTATCTATCTATCTATCTATATATATATATATATATATATATATATTATATATATATATATATATATATATATATATATATATACATATGTGTGTGTGTGTGTGTGTGTGTTTGTGTGTGTGTGAGTGTGTGTATGTGTGTGTATGTGTATGAGTATGGTGGCTTGGGTGAGTGCAGCTAGAGGATTTGAGGTGGACTTCTTTCCTTTTTCTTCTTTGTCTCCCTCTGTGACACGAGAATGATGAATTGTTGTGAACAGCCAAGCAATCACGAGATTAAGTCTTTAAGGCAAATGTTATCGTGTTTCACAAATCATCGAAATCTTCTGAAGTGTTGTGGCATTTAAAATTTTTAAAATGTTGTTTTTATTTCATTTTATTATAGATATTATTTCCATTTATTCAATGTACATTTCCAGGCAACCCTGTATGCGGCAGCGACGCCTTATTCTATTTCTAGACAGAAGGGATGATGAAAAATATTTTTCTGTATATATAGATATATATATATATATAATATATATATATATATATATAGTATTATATATATATATATATAGTATATTATATGTATATGTATATTATATAGTATATATATAGTATATATATATATATATATATATATATATATATATATATACATTATGTATGGGTGTGTATGCTTATCTTTAGCAGTAAGATAGTCAGCTTTAATCATTAGTGAAAAAAGTTTGTGTAACAACATCTGTTGTATCATTTCGTGCGCAGGTATAATTGAACTATAAGGGAATCGTTTTATATTTTCCAAATCATTACATTTTTTTCAATATTCTGCCAAAATCTTTATTTCTTGCGCCCATTTTCCTTACATACACACACGCACACACACACACATATACATATATATATATATATATATATATATATATATATATATAATATATATATATATATATATTTATATATATATATATATATATATATAGTATATATATATTACTATATATATATTATATAGTATTATATATATATATATCTATATATATATATATATATATATATATATAATATATATATATATATATATATATATATATATATAATATATATATATATATATATAATATATATATATATGTATACTATATATATAATATATATTATATATATATATATATATATATATATATATATATATACTATATCTATATATACTATATATATATATATATATATATATATATATATATATATAGATAATATATATATATATAGTATAATATATATATTATAATATATATATATTAATCTATTACTCGAATATCTTATATTGTTAGGAACTTCTTACAATACATGCATCACGCCATTAACTGATTTAAAGAAATTTATAATTTCAATGGAAAACACAATAGGTTTCTAAATGTTATTGTAGGGTGGATGGGGACCGTGCTTATTTTATTCAACAGTCTATGAGTTTTAGCTTTCATTTTGTATAATTTGTTGCAGTTAGCTATCTTACAGCGGAACCTGATAGTAAGGGTGAGAGAGAGAGAGAGAGAGAGAGAGATGAGAGAGAGAGAGACGAGAGAGAGAGAGACCTTCTAAACAAACTAGGACTGTGCCCCCCTCTACCTCCTGCTGGTCCTACTCCTCTGTCTCCCTTCATCGGCGCCACCTCCCACAACAGTGGCACCACGGCACTTTGCCTCCTCCTTGCACCAGCACTCGCCTTAGTTAGTATGTGGAGTGATGGCCAACCGGGAGGCGGCCCACGCGGTGTTAGTGGAGAGGCGCGTCCTCCTCGGGTTGACTGGGTTGTTAGCCTTAGGATTGCTGTTATGGGTGGTGGCCTTTCCACTGATTACTGGGGTGTGGTCGATGCCGGAAATGGAATTTACATGAACGAACAACGAAACGCTATTTCCTTCACTCGAATACTGGGATATGGAGGAGCTGTCGATCAGTCTATCAGAACAGCACCAAACCTCCCACTCTGAAAGGTAAGTAAGTCTGCCGCCACCACACGAACGCCTGTTGCTTTTCCCCTGACACTTTCTAATTAACGGACACACACACGAGGCGAGCAGCTGCCCTCAAGTTCTATCCTGCGCCCGTTGAAGTGGACATCCTGTATTCATTCCCTTTGACAGAAAGGAAATTGTACGCGAAAAAAAGTTAATAGATGTTTATGAGATTCTTTAACCTGAAACGACAATCACCTAATAAGTTTTCGGTAACTTTTGATCAATGAATTTTCAGTTATCATCCTTTCCTTCTTTTTTTTTTTTTACACATGTACGCACTTATATATATATATATATATATATATATATAATATATATATATATATATATATATATATATATATATATATATATATACATATATATATATATATATTGTATATATAATATATATATATATATATATATAATATATATATATATATATACACACACATATTATTATATATATATATATATATATATATATTATATATATATTATGTGTGTGTGTGTGTGTGTTAGTGTGTGTGTGTACTGTAATACATACATATAAGTACATATATACTTATATATATATATATATATATATATATATATATATATATATATATATATATATATATATATATATATATTTATATATATAAATATATATATATATATATTATATATATATATATATATATATATATATATATATATATATATATATATATATATATATATATAATATGTGTGTGTGTGTGTGTGTGTGTGTGTGTGTTAGTGGTGTGTGTACTGTAATACATACATATAAGTACATATATACTTATATATATATATATATATATATATATATATATATATATATATATATATATATATATATATATATCGCAGCACGTATGACTTAGAACCTCTATTAGAAAAATCTCTCATTGAATGAAAATGCTTAACGTGGCACATATTTGCTATTTCAAAAAAAAAAAAAAAAAAAAAAAAAAAAAAAAAAAAAAAAAAAAACTTTTTGCAAGAATAACAATCATGTCCACGAAAATACTGTTTAATTAAAGTATGTTACACAATACGAAAGGTCTATGAAATTATGTTGCGTGGAGAGAGAGAGAGAGAGAGAGAGAGAGAGAGAGAGAGGAGAGAGAGGAGAGAGAGAGAGAAGCACTGCTGTTCAGTCAGAAGGAGAAGGAATGTCTTTCGAGTAACAAATAGTAAGAAGAAGCGAGACGAACCTCTGTTGAAGACTCGAGTAACTGACAAAATTACTTGACTCGACCTCGAGAGATTGCACTTAAAGGAGACGGCCACAGAATAATGGCTTAACATTGTGTTTTCACTGCCTTTATTATTACATGAAATGTATTGGAATAATGAAGAAAAACTGCTCGCAAGTATGTTTCTCTTGTTATTGTATTACTTAATAATTGATTTTCACATTTTTACTTAATTATTGTTTTCATTTATTTATTCATTTGTTTATTTATTTACCGAAATTATTTCTGAATGTATTAATTATTCATTTGTCTATTTCTTCATTTATTCCTCCATGTACTATTAATTTATTACCTTTTATTTGTCTATTTCTTTATCTATTCTTGTATGTTACCATCAATATATTTACTTGTTTATTTGTCAATTTATATATTTATTCCTCCATGTTACTAGCAATTTATATATTTCCTTAGATTTTGAAATTTTGTTCATTCTATTAATGATTTTGACGATAAAGATTCTGCTAAGATTGTTAATTGAATAACGGAAATAAAAGTGAATAACTGTGATTACCATAAATCAATTGATACGATTGTTAGAACTGAATGCCATTTCGGCATATTTCATTTGGAGAGAGAGGAAGGATAATTTGCAAGCAGGTAAAAGGGGTTAAGAACGGGACAGACCATCAGGTACCAATCTACTTCCTACACCTCTAAAAATTGAATTTCTTTTTTAATAGTTAATATTTCCAAGAATTATATCTTTATAAACACACCATCAACTCAATAATTCACAATGGCAATGATAAAATGTAGAAGCAAGTAGAATCAGAAGTAGTAATAATATTAATCTTTGGCACCGTCGTTCAATTAGTTCATTATGCATGTTGCATAAGATTTTTCATAACTGACCATCCTTTACATTCAGATCTCCCTGGACAATTCTGTCCTGTTCTTTATACTAGGCAGGCAGTTAGCTCTAATAGCCAGGCCTTCTTTATCATGAGGCTCAATACTACACAACATTCTAGAAGTTTTATTCCAGCTGTGACTAAGTTGTGGAATGATCTTCCAAATCGGGTAGTTGAATCAGTAGAACTTCAAAAGTTCAAAGTTGAAGCAAATATCTTTATGTTGACCAGGCTGACTTGAGTCTTTTTATATTTCATATATGACATATCTGTTTTTGACGTTAATAGTTTATATAGACATATCTGGTTTGACGTTGTTACTCTTTTTAGAATGATTTATTGTTAATTTATTATCATCATTTATTTATTTCTTTATTTCCTTTCCTCACTGGGCTATTTTTCCCTATTGGAGCCCTTGGGCTTATAGCATCTTGCTTTTCCAACTAGGGTTGTAGCTTGGCTAATAATAATAATAATAATAATAATAATAATAATAATAATAATAATAATAGTCTCACCGTTGTCATTTCATCAGTGTTCCACAAGGTCAAAGAAGTGTTTACTGTTAACGAATAACAGATAGATATAATTATGGTGAATAATCATGCGTCGTCCATAATTTCTGACGACACTCTTTCAGTTTTCTATAAACGAACTTACAGTATAATAGTATGAGACGAAGCGTCAAGATAGGTATTCTCGAGACGTCATGTGTGTTAGAAATATGGCTTATGTTTTCCGCAGAGTTTTGTGCAAAGCTTCCTCCTCTTTTTTTTTTTTTTTTTTTTTTTTTTTTTTTTTTTTTTTTTTTTTTTTTTTTTTTTAACTATTATCACTGTTTCCAATAAAACCATTTCATTTAATGCTAACAGGCCTATGCAGTTTTTTTAATTTGATGCCTGGTAGGAGAATAATCAAGTATCCTATAAAATCGAATGGATGTATCCATACGATAGAATTATAACCTTAATTCTAGGTTTTTTGTTTTTTCAAGAAATTTGTGACGTGTATGAAAATTGTTTATTGTTACGATTTTAAAACTCTTTTGAAACAATCTATCCGTTTTTTTATTCATTCCAAGTGATTATTAATCCACATGAAGGTTCGGTTGGGTTTGGTCTGAGAGAGAGAGAGAGAGAGAGAGAGAGGAGAGGAGAGAGAGAGAGAGAGAGAGAGAGAGAGAGAGAGAGAGTAGCAAGGTTGAATTTACTTCTCGGGACGTTTGGACTTTTAGGGGTGGGTAGATGGAGAGGGAAAGGGTGTGAGGGGAGAGTATGTGTGTGTGCGTGCATGTGTTCACGTGTGCCAGGTCCCCTCCCCCCAAACCCCTTCGCCTTCTCCTTTCCCGAATTCACAACTAAAGTAAGTCGACACCTTCATTCTACTCTGCCAAGTTTGCACCTGGTGTTCTGGCCACTGCGTCCTTAACGGATTCACGGCTGTTTTGTTTCAAAGATTCTAAGCATGATTGTACTTTTGAATAGTCCCACAAACAGACAGACAACCCAGGCACAACATAAAAGATTATTTCAATTCCTGTGCTGTGTTAGATATCTAACTCAGCTTCTAGGCTCATACTAGTCTGTATTTTGTGTCTACCCCAAAAAAAATTACACGTGGAAGAATATCCGAGAAAAGAAGAAGAAGAAGAAGAAGAAGAAGAAGAAGAATAAGAAGAAGAAGATTAGAGGAAAGGAAAGACCCAAAATAAAACGAGCCCACATTGTTTCAACAAATTCCTTGACTCTGGCAGTATCTACCGTCAAGACGAGAGAATCACATTAATGTGCCAGTGGAAGCGGTAGTAGAACGACATAAATAAGCCTAATGAATAATGTCCTAAAATCATCACATTAGATCTCATTTGATGTGTAAATCTAGCATTTCAGGACTTTTCTAGTTTCGATCTTCTTATACAAATAAAATTGATATATCCAATTACTTAATAATCCAGGACACTAATTTGGACAGCATTTTAGGGAATTTACCGAGCACATGTCCATTGAACTTAGCTGGAGATAAGGAAATTTCTGTAACAAAGTATGTTGACCCCCTGCGCTCTGTGAACAATCATCTTTCTTTATACCATAAGAGCACAAAATTACACCAATCATAATGGATTCTAACAGAACCCAAATTACAACTCAAAATATAAGAAAAAGGCAAAATAACTCCGAGATAGCATTAGATTCTTTAAAAATAACAACAACAACAAGATAGCTTATAAAAAGCATTACTTCGATTATACAAATCAAGACAAGGAGATACTCGTTGAACCCAGATACGCTTAGGAATAGTGGAAGAGACTTTGGTGGAATTCATGAAATTTCGGTGCTGTACACGAAAGCAATCGTGCTGATTCCATATTTTATCAATTCCGTGAATGTCAAAATCATTAGAACGGATGACAATGCAAGCATCACTTGCAAGATCATCGTTGCACCTTGCAAATGAGCAAAGGCTGAGAGAGAGAGAGAGAGAGGAGAGAGAGAGAGAGAGAGAGAGAGAGAGGAGAGAGAGAGAGAGAGAGAGAGAGAGAGAGAGAATTTTCTTAGCACGATGTAGTCCAAGAACACAGTTCTGTGGCTTCACAGACAGTGGAAATCATGGGATTTTAATACGTCCTTCAAGGGCGACGTAGGTGGCAGGTAATATCCAATAAAGCAGCGAGCCAATGCAGGACGGAACAGACTCAGAAATAATTTGGCAACGGACAGTGGCTAGTGAGAGGAGCAAGAAGAGCAAGAACAGGACATACAGATATGTTTATGTTTTTTATAGTTTTACATCACAACTGATTATTCAAACATTTATCTTTGTCCACGAGATACAGAGAGAAAGAACAGAACGGAACGAGAAAGGCAGAACAGGTCGCGATGAGTTTGGGTAAGGCTTAAGGAAATGGAAGTCATTATGACCCGGAACAAACAAGTAACAGAAAATGAGGCACTTTCGAAAGGAAAAACTGATTGCCTAGTTATTGTGAATATATATATTATATATATATATATATATATATATATATATATATATATATATATATATATATATATATATATATATATATATACGATTATAACAATATTTCTATACAATATGCCAAAGCGTCAAGCAAAAGAAAGCCTATAGTTACTATTGAGTTAGTGTATAAGAGCAACTCTCGGAGGGATCATAAAGAATAGATATATGACTAGAAAACCCTGGAGCCTTCTTTGTCTTTGCATTTTTTTTTCATAACATACATGCTAGTATTCCTCATCTCAAAAGAGAGTAATGAATACAGTGCGAATCAAGGTCTATTAACAGAATATGTTAATAAAGGGAGATTAGCCGTCAAAGGTGACCGTAAACTAACGTATCAAATCCTGCCTAAATGGAGGTCTTAAAAATACCTTTCTGTGTTTGGTTATGTATTAATTTAAGCTTGAAAGATAAAAAGGGGAAATTTCACTGTTTTAACCCCTTTTAAAGAGAGAGAGAGAGAGAGAGAGAGAGAGAGGAGAGAGAGAGAGAGAGAGAGAGAGAGAGAGAGAGAGAGGAGAGAGAGAGAGAGAATAAAATATTTTTCCTTTATAAATATTTTACTCGACATAGACGTTTGTAACTAATCTGCCAGAAGTCTCGCAAGTGCGAAAAAAATTTAATTCTATGTCACAGTTAAAAAAAATTTTCGTTTTTTTCCTTGTGAAATCCCTTGAGGGTCTACTTTGAACCTGAACAGATTTGTTTGATAGAGACTAATGATGCCATGTATATAGCCTACTTGAGGGCCTTTCACTAACACGTATTCTCCCTGGTTAGAGACGTGCTTATCCATCACGTGAATGTCGATTTTATGAAAGCATTTGTGACTCCAATTAGACATATAACGATATTTGGACATTATTTTCATGCAAGTCAAAAATCATGGATATAAAAAGTGAAGTAATGTAATAACAAATTAAAAGTGGAATTTTTTTCCTTTTCTAAAGAAAAAATGTTATGTGAAAAATGTCTTTTGCTATATGCAGGGTAAATCGATTAAGCTGAAATAAAGCATCCTGCTAAGAAAATGGAAATGATGACATGCGGGAGATTGAGATGGCAGACCTAACTAATATCGAAAGTTTAATCTTTCTCCAAAATGATCAAGACTTCAGACTCAATGCTTTCATAAGTTTGTTGCAGAACTAAAAAAAAAAAAAAAAAAAAAAAAAATGCCGCCTTTCAAGGTTAAAAATCCCCAAAATACTTTAAAGTAATATCTGTAAATCTTGATCAACCGAAATGAATATTATCTCGAGTAATTTGTTAAGGGTTAGGTTACGAATAGTAGAACACGTGCATCACGTCGTTTTTGGTTCGTTTTAAAATGCACCAAGAAAAGCCTTTGAACAAAAATTATTTGGGCGAGCAGGAGGGGTCATAGTCTATATATGGTTTCACGACTGTATAGATGGACAAAGTCAGTACAGAAAGTTCTTGTCCAGAGGCCAAATCAAGAAGTTTCGTCTTGTTTTTCTTTTTTTTTTTTTTTTTTTTTCCTTTTTTTTTTGCGCCTACGAAAAGCTGATTCAATGGCACGCTGATGTCATCCGGTATTACAATATCATCACTCATGAGAGAGAGAGAGAGAGAGAGAGAGAGAGAGAGAGAGAGAGAGAGAGAGAGAGAGAGAGAGAGAGAGAGAGAGAGCTAATAATCATTGAATTTATTCTGAAATTGTGCTGAATTAAAATAAAAATCAATTGACACAAAGAAATCAAACGGTAAGAACCCCGTTTTATGTGCCCAGATGGAGAAACTAAAAGAGTGAGCAGTTTTTTCTTCATGTGATATCGTTATAGTAACTGACATAAGGTCAAAATAATACTTTTGTGAGAATTGTTTGAAAGAAAAAGTCCTTGTTAGCATCAGAATATCTGATATTAGCAAAGAGAGAATTTCTTTCTT
>NC_090733.1:59394787-59402287 GCF_036898095.1 Palaemon carinicauda
TGCTCACTTCAGATTTAAGGCCCTAAAGACACACACAGGCAAGTAAACACAAATACGCAGAGAGAGAGAGAGAGAGAGAGAGAGAGAGAGAGAGAGAGAGAGAGAGAGAGAGAGAGAGAGAGAGAGAGAGAGAGAGAGAGAAATGAATGAGCTCTATGTTTCCTTGGAATGTTTCCATTATACGATCCACCAAAAACTCATTCTTATATACGCGTGCCTTTAGATTTATGTTTCAGCTGTGCATGCATTTGGAGACTACTGCATACAATCAAGAATTGTTGAGTAAGATTCATTTCGAAATCAGAGATTATTGTTTCTTCTTTTTTATTTTATATAGATTTTGTGATGGAGGATGTAAAATTATGCACATGACGGAAGTTTGTGTTGAAAAAATGAAAACATAAGAGGATAAAATAATACTGTTCGTTGAAGAAAAGGATGTACATATCAAATAGATAATAAAGACTTCTAAATTTCATCTTGAATGCATAAGATATAACTCTCCACTGAAAATTCTATGTTTAGGACAGCGAAGTTGAGAGAAATTAGTGACTGTTAAACCTCCATGAATGAGAATTCTTTTAATAGATACTGAGAAATTTTAATTTTCTAAACCCTAACATTTTATTCTAAAGGAACTCTTAGGAATGAAGGTTACAATTTCATAGGTTTCGACTCATTTCTTTGTTTATAGCGTATTGTAATTCATGATTGCTTCGACGATCTTCCTGGCAGATATATTGTCTTACACTTCTTTCAGAAGCAAGTGCTTTGTGTTCAACTGAATAAATGGAATAATTGCGAATAAAAATGATTTCATTGCACCATTTATTCAGACAGAACGATCCCACAGGAGGAGACCTTGACGACTAATGGAAGCAGGATATACTCTGCATGTAACCTAGTGGTTGCTCTCAGGACAGTTACCGAAAACTGTATTGATCGATGTTACAGTGTAATCTCTAGGTTTTGTCGGTCATAATGTGAACTAGGCCAATTGAACAACCCCGTCTTGCAAAGAGGATTTATATACCTATTCATACAGCGCCCTGGAATTTGAATGTAATTAAGTATTTTTGTATAATGAATCAAGTTTTACCTTCAAAGAAATTGTGTCAAAGATGTTTGTTATGTTTGGGATAAGACAATTTCTTACAATTAAGAAATTACCTCTTAAGTTCCTTTTGACCCGTAAGGTTACATATTTGAAATACATAAAAATGACACTTGTGCATACGGTACACTAGTACAAATGTATCTACACATATGCATACATCTACACACACACACACACACACACACACACACACACACACACACACACATATATATATATATATATATATATATATATATATATATATATATATATATATATATATATATATATATATATATATATAATATATATATATATATATATATATATATATATATATGTGTATATATATTACATATATATAAATATATGTATATATATACATATATATATATATATATATATATATATATATATATATATATATATATATATATGCATATATATGTATATATATATGTGTGTGTATGTATACATATGTATATTCATATATATATATATATATATATATATATATATATATATATATATATATATATATATATATATATGTATATATATATAAAGTTTATATATACATGAATATACATGTATGTATGTATGTACTGCATATGTATACACAAATATACAAAAAAATAATATATATATATATATATATATATATATATATATATATATATATATATATATATATATATATATATATACATACATATATATTGAGAAAGTCTTGTAAAACTTTCGGTGATCAATCTTTTCTGAAGAAATTTTTTGATTCTTTCATTCTAACTTGTTTCGAGTATTATTCTCCTGTGTGGACTTTAGCTACTGATTCCCATCTTAATATATATATATATATATATATATATATATATATATATATATATATATATATATATATATATATATATATATATATATATATATATATATATAGATATAGACTTAGTTCATCTAGGATTTTCTAAATAGATCATTCTCGTGGCTTGGGGGCAAGGCTCTAGCGGCAAGGTTTCCAATGTAGTAAATTGTAAAGGGATAGTAACCTTGCTTATGAGGCAACTCCTCTCTCAGCTAACTCTGCCCACCAATTCTTGTAACTTTAAGAGAGAGAGTAAATCGAATTCGAGAATTTTCATGCACATTCTAACCACATGGAAACAAAAAATTACATAGGGCCTCGTGTTCATATCTCGTATGGGTCATACAGCATACCTAAAAGAGCTAATATAAGACTTCATAACAAAATATGGGAAAGAAAAAGTTAATCCTTAAGAAATAACGTAAATTTACATATACTGAATAAAATGAAAATAAAATTACATGAATGATGAACGTCTTACATACATTACTCAAACCTACATGAGTGGAACTCACCTTACGAACAGGCTATACATTTCTTAAATACACAGATGAAATACATGAATAAAATATTTACTCTTATGCTTGACCAGCTTCGTAAGAATATATATATATATATATATATATATATATATATATATATATATATATATATATATATATATATATATTTGTGTGTGTGTGTATATATATATATATATATATATCATCATCATCATCTCCTCCTACGCCTATTGACACAAAGAGCCTCGGTCAGATTTCGCCAGTCGTCTCTGTCTTGAGCTTTTAATTCAATACTTCTCCATTCATCATCTACTTCGTGCTATATAATCCTAAACCATATATATATATATATATATATATATATATATATATATATATATATATATATATATATATATATATATATATATATATATATATATGTATATATATATATATATAAAGATATATATATATATATATATATATATATATATATATATATATATATATCTACCTATATTCTATTTATCTGTATATATGATTAAACGAAATGTGGAATAGGGCGCCAACAGATGTTGGCTTTCAATGATAAAAATGGGTACCAAACGTATCAGTAGGAGAAGTAAAGAAAGCATTTAGAGGCATGAAAACTGGTAAAGCAGTAGGAGGAGAGAGCCTAACAAAGGATTTAATAATAAATAGAGTACATTTTATAGTGATAAAACTTTGCACAAAATGTCAGCAAGAATGGTCTATGCCTACAGCTTGGAAAAACTTTATCGTTATACTGATTCACAAAAAGGAAAGCCAAAAAACCTATAAAATAACTGCCTAATAACTTCATTGTCCGTAATATATAATATATTTGCAAATATCATATTATGTCAAATAGAAAGACAGCTCGACTTCAATCAACCAAAAGAGTAGGCAGGCTTTAGACGTGGGTATTCAATAACTGACCATATCCATATGATTAACCAGCCAACGGAAAAAAAGTATGACAAACCATTATGTATGGCATTTATAGACTCTGAGAAAGCTTTTGATTCTGTTATACCACATCAGAAATGAAAAACCTTCAAAGACAGGGAATATATGAATCTTATATTAGAAAGGGAGTATAGCAACCATTAAACTACATAAAGATAGTGAGATATTAATTAATAAATGAGTTAGGCAAGGAGACTCAATTTCTCCTAAATTATTACTGGTATGCCTAGAAGAAGTTTTTAAAAATTTAGACTAGGAAAAATGATGTAGGAATAATATTAATGGGGAATATCATAATTTAAGATTTGCAGATGACATAGTTGTGTTTAGCGAATCATGGGAGGAATTGCAATAGATGATAAATAATTTGAATACAAAAAGCAGAAATGTAAGACTGAAAATGAATATGAGTAAAACTAATATAATGTTCAATAAAAATACAGAGACAACAAATAAAAGTTATGGATGAACCTCTAGATATTGTTAATGAATATACGTACTTAGGACGGACAGTGTTTCCTCAGGACACGAGACCGAAATCAAAAGAAGGATAAGTATGGCATAGAGAGCCTTTTATAAACAAAATAAGATTATGAAATCTGAAATGACACTTTTTCTAAAAAGAAAAATTTCTAATGAGGTGGTCCCACCAGTTTTAACTTATATATCGGAAACTTCGAGCCTTACTAAAGCCTTAGAACCAGCGGCTGCTCGTGATAACTACTGTGGAACTGCAGCACCTCCTGATTTTATTTGACATCATGGATAATATTCAATATAACGATTTTTTTTCTTTCATTCTTCCTTTATACTTGTACAATATATGATTCTTAAGCTTAATGACAGTAGTAATCCTTAACTTTATGCAAAAAAAGTAAGAGAATCCTTGTATGGAACTGTGCACTTCACAGTTCCAGTTGAGTGGTGTTTGTAGTGCGCATAAGCACAGGAAAATACAGGAAAGTTTGAGCCCCGAACTGAGAGGGAGATAGGGCACTATCGTTCACACAGTTCCGACCATGACGTGTCGGTGAAGGGTAGTTATTCGTTTTTACTTTTCGGTTTTGTGTTAGAAAACTGTGTACTATATTCTTGAATGTAATAATATGTAGAATTAGATTGTTATCCTACTTCCAGCTATTCTATTTGATTCACTTTTTGCGTTTTACATTTTGTTGTTTTCTTAATAATTCTCTTGACTACATCAGAGGCGAAACGCTGCTTTTCAACGATGAAAACAAAAACTTTTCTAAGAAGCAATATGAATTCGGAAAGACTATATACGCTTGCTGCGCTTTCAATAGAGAAAAACATTCCTCACTTATCTGTCATCGAGAGATCAAGGAGAAAATAAAAGACCTTTTCGTTCAAATTAAAACAAGAACAATTGATTTGATTTGTAAATGAATGGATCAAGATTGAACAATAACAATATAGGTTAGAGTAAGTAAAATTTTTTTAATTTTGTTCTTTTAAGCTTCAATCAAGTGTATGAATGCATTTTCTTATACCAATTTGTTTCCTTCCACACAATATGAAAACAAGCGCTACCATTTTTTTGGTGCAGCAGTCCCACTAATTTTAGCCACGAGCTGCCACTGCTTAGAACATAAGCTAGTTACAACTCAAAGATCTATGGAAATGATAATGATGGGAGTAACACTAAGAGATAAAACAAGAGCAACATGAATATGAGAGCTAGCAAAAGTAGAGGCTATTCGAGCAACATGTAAGAAAAAGAAAATTGCTAGGCCCACACCTTTTCCCTAGTGCTGAAACCCCTTCGCAGCTGGTAAACCAAAGGTGATGTGCTAAGAGCCACCGAGAGGCCTTGCAAACGCGAGTAAAGCGTTGCAAGTCAGGACACTCACTTGAGCTGTTGCAATTTTCAAAGGTTGTCGGTGAGGTCGCGTAATTTCTTAATTACGAAAATATGAAAATATGTTCTTGGTATTATCTATAATCAGATCGCTATGAAATTGTATTTTCACAGTTTTTTGTTTTCCTTCAGTTTTTATGAACTTAATCTATGAAAGTAACACCGATCCATATGGATCTATCATGTGTGTTATGAAATCCAAGAATTCCTGAAAAAAAGGTTATTTGATGATTGAATTACCTTTTACCAGAAACTGTTATGAAAGTCACAACAATTTGCAATTATGATTTACTATGTGTACTATGATTTTTAATATGCTGGTTCCAGGCCCAAACTTAAGCATTTCTTACTCAGTTTCGATTGATTTTCTTGTATTTTTGTACACAATTTAATCTCACAATGTGATATGAAAGATTGTTAAGGAAAAACTAGGTAGCTTTCTACGATAACCTTGTTATTATACATGTATAACAAATACTTAATGTTGAAAATCGTCATAAATCGTATTCAATATCTATTCATCAATCATAGTGTTTGGTTATTTACAAAAAAAAAAAAAAAAGATGTATGTATAATTTCTATGTCACTCTTCTATCCATTGTGGACCTGCTTTGACTTAGAGACAGGTCAACAGATAACCAGAGAAACGAAATAAGGAGACGGAATCTCAATACAACCTATTCCTTAGTCATTAAATAACTAAGAAAGAAAAGGAAAATACATCAGAAAAGTAGTATGTGTTCATGCGACTATTGAAATATTTGCGATGAGTAATGTAATGCTTTATTGACAATCACATTCCTTCCTGAAAATAAGTAGCCTTTTCCGGGCAAAAACTCCCGGCCGCTTCGCCTCTTGATTCTTTTCAACTCAGTTAATTTCTTGACAAAACAAACAGACCCAGATCAAAAGGTCACCCTAGTCAAGGCGTCACAAAGTCTTGCAGAGGAACATCTCCATATTGTTTATCTGAAAGATGGAGATATGAAGGGAATGCTATTTATGAGGTGAAATGGGTTTGGAAGAGGTTTGGGAGATAAAAGAGGAAAGCCAATAAGTAGGTGTAAAATGAAAGGAGGAGGAGCGATCAAATTAGGGCCTCGGGTCCAGTTCTGACAGAACTAATTTGAGAAAAAAAAATAAGGATATGGTTTGGAATGCCAACAATTAGTTGCTATTGAACGTGGAACTTCTGGAGTTCAAACTTGCAGTAGAACAGGCTAACATAAGTCTCTCTTCATGATTTATCTTTGACAGATAAATTTCAACTATGTTCCTAATCATAAATTATTTCCTATTACTTATTCATTACTTCTCATGTAGTTTATCTATTCCCTTATTTCCTTTCCTCACAAGGCTATTTGGAACCCTTGTGCTTATGGCATCCTGCTTTTCAACTTATAATAATAATAATAATAATAATAATAATAATAATAATAATAATAATAATAATAATAATAATAATAATAATAATAATAATACTAATAATAATAAACTAAGAACAAAATCCTCATAAGAATATTGAGAGTTGAATGACAGAACACGATTAGAAATGAAACTATAAAAGAGATTACTCGTGTGCCATATGTGGATGAAATAATGATGAAGGGAAGATAGAGATGGTTTGTGCATGCTCTTCGTGCCCCCTAAGAGAGATTAGTTCACCAAACATCTAACTGGGTTCCTCAAGGCACTAGAAGAGTTAGAAGACCCAGGCATACATGGCTGAGGACTATGAAGCGTGACGTAGGAGACGATGGATGGAGAGCTATTGATTTAAAAGCTCAAGCTAGAGACGACTGGTGAAATATAATTGAGGCCCTTTGCGTCACAAGGCGTATGAGGAGATGATAATGATGATGATGATGAAAAACATGAGATATAAATGATCTTTATGAAGACAATAAGAAAATCTGAATACTAGAGTTTTTTTGGTGAACCATATATTATTATTATGATTATTAGTGCTATATATCTAGAACTGACCTCAATCTGACAATATAACACTTGTTTTCCTAGAGATTATTTTCAAATATTCATTTCGTCTATGAATACTTAGGTGTGCAACACAAGACAATTACCGTAACTTGATCAAATAACTTTTACTTTTCTTTTTGTTGCTTTTATACTCTTAATCTTCATCATTGTTACAGTTATATCTACTTTTTTTTTTTTTTTGCTCATT
>NC_090733.1:59407287-59409787 GCF_036898095.1 Palaemon carinicauda
TGCGATTAGAAAAATTACTTTTTGAGATAAATCTCGTAAAGACACTGTCTGATTGTCAATTTCCAAAGCCAGTTATAAAACTTTATCCAATGACCAGGAGATCTGCCTCGGTGGAACTGCAGGTCTCAACATGGTGCAAGCATTCGGAATCTTGTTAAAAAGGTCCGAGATGAAATCTATGTCAAAGGCATACAAGATGGGTCTATCTTGGCCAAAAGTGAAAAGACAGGGGCATCAATGAAATTACCAATCATCATCTGTACAAAGCATTGAAGAGACATCGAAGCTGATAATCTCTCTCTAGCCTCCAACTCTGCTTTAAGTAGGTGGTCCGAATCCTTACTACCGGCTAGCTATATCCTTGTCTAATTTCCCTTTAGCAAAAGTAAACTGGATATCCAACCAGTGTTCAGCGTCATGGGCCAGAACGAGGGACACAGGTTTACATTCTTCCAAGACCGGAAGAGACATATCCTCCTTGACAGCCTTTTCTACCGCTAGAAAGGCTTTCGAAGCAAATGGAAAAATCATTGTGTTGGGTGCTATAAAAGTAACCAACCTTTTACCAAAAGCGCCTAATTGTGTATTAAAACACCATATTGTCTTCATTTCCTTTATTGCCAGGTGCTGCGCTCTAGTGTGATCTAGAAGGATCGTTTCTTTAGGGATAGTGTCATCTCTTAACGGAACACCTTCAGCTAACCTAACGTAGCAAAAGGGGTAGGCCTCTATACCTAGGTAAAACTCCAGATCAGCAACTGGTCTAGACCCTAGCCCCTCTCCAATATGAAGAATACCCGCTGAAAGGGTCGCATGACCCACATACCTCCACGGATTCTGTTGAGTGCAAGGGGGAAGCTGAGAAGGTAAACCTTAGCCTTAGAAGAATCCTCTTGAGGTTTCAAAGTCTGAATCTCCTCCCGTAAGGCTTTGAACATTCGTTGTTGATAATTTTGGTTCCCTTCCAAGAAAACCTTCAAGCTTGCTAACAGGGACCTGTCTTCCAAATTAGATGGGAATTTAGGAAGTTTTGGTTCTCCTGGCTCGACCAAGGATGGAAGAGGGACAGGAACGGGAGGCGTACCTGAAAAAGAAGGCGTTGTCGTAACAGTTGATAGAGGAGCCACCTTAGTAACGGACGGTGAAACAACAGAACACACTGAGTCTCTCACGGAACCCACGCTAACCTCGTCCAATTCTGGCAGATAAGATCATCCACATGAGGGAGGGGTTCCTCCGAATCTAATGCTGACAGGAGAGCCGATTTCCCACCAGGAGATAAAGAAGAATCCGAGGAGAAATTGTCCACGTCAAGGCTCACAGAACTCAAAGTTTCATCTACGTGAATCTGAACCGTACGTATAGGTCTAGGTGGGGCGTACCCCAATACCGAGTCCGGGGCTACCTTTGGAAAAAGAATGTCCTTCCAAGCTACAGAATGGAGATAAGGAGCCTTTGGCTTAGCATTCTTTTTGAAACCCCTCACCCAGGAACGAAGAGATCTCTGGAAAAACACTCGGTCGTCATCAGAAACATCCTCCGATACCCATCCAGAATGATGTAAATCCTGACACACACTGCAATCCTGAGGGTCCCAATAAGGGATTGGACCCTTCATCCTCCTGCATCTAGCATGTGTCCTGCAGGTATCATGACCACAGGGATACCTCACGGTCCTGGCACAGATCGGGACTCGACAATGCATCTCCTTCGAAGATCCCGCCTGTAAAGAGGAGAAAACGGCCATGAGTATTTGAAACTCTCTAGATCACCGTGCTGAAAAGAATGGATTAATAACATTAAAAAATTTGGGGAAATTAACTCCCAAAACGTGTATGTCTACCATTTTCGTGATCAGAAAGAGAAAAAAGGATCATAATATCCAGACCTCTTTAATGTCGTTAGATTGGAAGAAAAGCCAACTAAATTTGTCCTCTTTTATCATTTAAATATTGATCACTTAAAAGAGGGAGTAAAATTCTCATCAAAATAAGTAGCCTACCCTCTCCGCAGGGAAAAAGCTAAAAGGAAGGTAACTGAGTTACATACCCTGCAAAAATTATCAACGCATCGATAAATGGAGCAACTAAAAGTAAAATTAGAAGGCTATTCTTTAAACCATAAACTGACCGGGGGATCATAACAGAATCCCTCTGTAAGATGCACAATCCAATCCACGTTTTCAAAAGATAAATAAAGTGATGAAAATAATTAACAAATTATAATAGTTAAATCTAAAGTCTAGTTAAGGAGAACCTTTCGCAAAAGAGAACTCCAAAGCTGACTAGCATAAAGATACCTCATAAGTTGTTGAAGTAAGGTCTTTATGCCAATTTGAGGTTTGTACTCATCAACAGACATCTCTATAAAAAGGCAGTCACTAATAATAAAAACATCTTCCTACATAACATAATATCCTTTCTTTATGCCAATTTGAAGTTTGTACTCAACAACAGATATCTCTATAAAAAGGCAATCACTAATAATAAAAACATCTGGC
>NC_090733.1:59417287-59429787 GCF_036898095.1 Palaemon carinicauda
TTTCACAAAATGTAGAGGGCACTGAACTGACCATTCCTTGATCCTTTTCATTAATTTATGAATCTATCAATTTTCCACTCGAGATCGCCGGGACAGCTTATGGACTCGTTGATAATGACGATTGAAATGAAATATTTCCATCAATTCTGCTTTTGAAAAGTTTTCAAATGAAGGGGCCTTATGTATTAAGTCTATCACCGGGAGTTTAGAGACGCCTTTAGAATTCAATGGGCACCTAATGCTTTTCACAACATTTCAGAAGACACATTCTATTTTTAACGGGGCGAGAAAATTCGCTAAACCAGTCTTGGAGAAAAGGTTTATACCGAGTAAAGGCTGGAGGTATTGATATAAGTGATTGCCTTACTTAAAGAGAGAGAGAGAGAGAGAGAGAGAGAGAGAGAGAGAGAGAGAGAGAGAGTCTTTCCATGGTTCTTTGCTCTTTTCGTATTGATATAAGTCTACCATGACGAGAATTGTAGTAATCATTAACACCAATTTATTATAGCAGAAAAAATGACAGAGTCAAAACTGCCACAGAATCAAATAATTTTAGAGACTTTTATTATTTTACCATTATTCAAACAAAATCGTATGCTAATTTCTTGTGCATCAATTTTCATATGATATTTGAGTCCTATCAGCAGTACGGATTTGTAGCTTCTTTTGTTATGCCAAAGGGTACTATAACTGTTACTATGTTCACGAAATCTGCTGTTTGTCTCGCTATATCATGCTTCGTGTCATTTAGATCACCATATGGGAATTGACAAGTTTCTAGGTCAAATTTATTTATGAAATATCCACATTTTATTGGACCCCTCTTATTCCCTTCCCTTCACAACAAAAGGATTGCACCTTGTTCTGACATTTACAATCGAGTCGCTTTTCTTAGAATTGTTCCTATTTTCCTAGGTTTCCAATTCCAGGTCTTCCGGAGTATGGATAGTGGAATGGAAGATAGTCGGAAAGTTTGACGGTGGATATGCTGTAATTTCTTGAAATTATCTTTGATTAGCTCAAACCTTTTTGCCACATTCTCACTTCCTCCCCATTATCATTCTCAATCTACATCTCTCATCACTTTTTCTGTGTGTGTGTGTGAGAGAGAGAGAGAGAGAGAGAGAGAGAGAGAGAGAGAGAGAGTTCTCGGACATTCTTCTGTGGGAACCAATGGTTGCCTTTATAAGAAAATTAACTAGTTACTTTATTTTGACAGATATTCTATAGAAATGAAAAAAAATAAAGCTAAAAGAATAAACGAAAATATAAAAGACAACTGTCTTTCAGGTCTCGTCTATGCTTTGATTTTGGAGACAATCTTCCATTTAGCAACGTGTTTTCTCTTCATCAACATAATGTTAGAGGAGCCATCATAGAATGGCGCACAAACGCCCAATAGTTTTAAGTGGATGATGGCTTGAAAATGACGAAACGGCCGTGGCAATAGAATAATGTAGTGCCTCATGGCACGAGCTACACTCAGAATGTCGCCCACGAAACTCACCACTCTTTGTTGCCTTTTGCATATTTTGTTTATTAAGGGTTTGACGGAAATTGCAAGATAATGAAAAGTGAATCGTGGTCATTCGCTTTAGGTACATTCCTGTGCCATTATAACAACCATGAACGTGGTAACCAAGGTGACGGTTTATTCACAAACAAAACGATTCCTTCATTCTTGGAATTGACTTCACAACAGAACTCGCCTGACTTCAGTGACTGTAACATGAAATTACAACACAGATGCTTCGAACAGTATTTTACCTTACTAGTAAAAGGGTTATTGCAAGACTAAAATAGGAATACAGAAACTCTTTCCTAAATTCCTCGTTAAGCCTATCTACTCATGGAATAAAAATTCGAAAAAAATGAAAATCATCTGAACTGGGAGAATCATGTGGCAAATAATACGATTTAGTCGGCCACATCCCGGGTCACATGGTTTATAGCATTGATCCTAGAGGAGAGCGCGTGTAAAGGCAAACACGACACGCCATCGGTCTCGACTGAGGCTCTAGTCCTTATGACACAGGTGAATAAAGGGAACAGTTGAGAATGACGGGTTGGACAGCAAACCTTGTTTTCGTGGTGTCTTTCGATTTTCCTTGTTCTTTGGATGAAGTCGGATTCAAAGACAGATAAAGGAATCCCACCACCTCACATAACGAGTCATTCGTGCTCTTTCACTCTCAGTTTGTCTGTCAGTCTGTGTGTGATTAACCCGTGTGCCCGGACTGTGATCAAATAATTTATGTAATAAATAGTTTTTGAAGGGCGAATAAGTTTATTTCTCTCTCTCTCTCTCTCTCTCTCTCTCTCTCTCTCTCTCGTGTGACGAATCACAATAATGCTATGAATTATAGAAGCAAAAATAGCACTATTATAACAGCAGAACAAATATCTCCCCTACATAATAAAAAGAACTTGTCGCTTCATGTATATATATATATATATATATATGTCTAGTGTAAAACCCAATTGGGTGAACTAGGGTACATCTCATGCACACGGAACCCTTAGGTCATGGACTAATATATATATATATATATATATATACATGAAGCGACAAGTTCTTTTTATTATGTAGGGGAGATATTTGTTCTGCTGTTATAATAGTGCTATTTTTGCTTCTATAATTCATAGCATTATTGTGATTCGTCACACGAAGAGAGAGAGAGAGAGAGAGAGAGAGAGAGAGAGAGAATAAACTGTTATTCGCCCTTCAAAAACTATTTATTACATAAATTATTTGAACACAGATAAGTTGAAGTGGTCAATTTGAATCCTGGCAGCAAGTAAGAAATTTAGGCCTAATTTCACCAAATCGGGCGATAATCTTGACCCATAAACTCTAGGTAACTGAACTAAAAATGCACAAATCTCCCTTGAAAATTAACGTAAAAGGATCAGTTAATGTTTTTTTTTCTTCTATATTTTCTTTTTTTTTTTCTTTTTTAAGTTCTTTCCAATGATATATAAATAATTAACTTTTGGTGCTATTTTAGGTCATGAATCCTCAAAATATTACCAGTGATCGAGAAAAACTAATGATTTACCTCTTGAAGAAAAAATGGTCAGAATCAAACAACATTAAAGAATGAATGGCTTATATTGGTAATAATCAACAGAGCAACACTGTATTATTCAAATAATAAGTCTTTTTATAATATTCTATGGACATAAGTGCATACTGTAACTTTTGTAACTTTTCGTAAAAACTCTGTTTTCATAATGCCAGTTTATGGTTATCGCTCTCTACTATGTGGCTCTCTACTCTGCTATGTAGATTAATATTTTATGAATATTATGTACATTGAACAAATTCTCAAGATTAAAATCATAAAAGATCATATAAGTTACAGTTTTCTTAGATAACTATTGACCTTATAAATTCTAGCAATAGCAAGAATTAAAACATCAATAGCAAATGAAAAGATTACAAGCTGGTTGCATCCTTTTTGAAACGCCTGAAGTGCATAAACAATGCATAGTAGGTCTGCTTCTTCTACATCAGAATTCAGTTCTGGAACTTCAGTTACTAATTCAGCAGACAACCTTCATGGGGGTGAGATTATATTCACGTGGACCTCTGAAGTTACTGGCATAAATCTCTAGTGCTGTATCTTTCTATGGCTGTTCTAAACCAGTTTGATGAAGAAGGGACTCCAGCTTTGTCGTGTTCGTATTTTATGGCCAAAACTGTATTGTTAATCTACTGAAAGTTTCTTTTTCCTTTTCTGACCCTGAATCCTTTATTGACATTTCCACATAAGAATCAAACATAAAATATATTTTGAAGCACACTCTGCTATACAATAAGTTCCATTTAACGTATTATCACGATATCCAAATGTTATTACATTTTATGAGCATTGGCCATTACATCTACAATAAATCCAGTCTTCATGGTGGTTGGTTAAAGGTGTAGTTTTATCCCCAGTCTGCAATTGTTCCTCCAGCTCATGAACTCTGGCTCTCTTCGTTGTTGGAGTCATTAGGCCATCCTCATCAAACAGATAAGAAAGATATGAAATATCATAATGAAGTAACTTCTCTATAGAGTGCCCTCGTTTCTTAGTAAAATCAAGCATTCATATAAGCGAGCATATTCATGCTGAGATTTTTTTTTTCTCTTGGTATTCTACTGATAACTTGCTTGATTAAGTGAAGCAATTGTTTTCCGGTTGTTCGTGTGAACTATGCCAGAGATACGAGCTTCTTTAGTTATAAATCTTCCTTAGCGGAGAATCTCATATATAGTCTTGCTAATGTTTTCAGCGTTTAACAATTGTTTCCTGATATTTGTCATGATATTGTGAAGTCAGACTTCGTCTGCAGTTATTAAAAATGGGTTTTCATATTTTTCTGAGTCTTATAATTGCTTGAACATTTCCCTCCTGAGACAGAGTTTTTGATGTTTTAAAAGATTGGTTTACATCAGATTTCGTTGGTCTTGAATTACCAATGATTCCAACAAGCCTCTTCTGAAATCTAATAATTGCTTCCTCTAATGTCATATCAGCTCCAACTGCTTTGAAACATCGTGGAGTTCGCTTTATCATGAATTCTCCTTCCATGAATATCTGGATTCTACAGAGTATGTTGTCATATCAGTTTCATGATGCATGAGCTCCTGGTAGTTTACTCATAAACCAAGATGACTGAAACTTGTAATGAGTATTGCACTTTTGCTCCACTGTTCATAATGTGCAATGAGTTTTCTTTTTTTCTAATATAAACATTATAGTACATTGTGTGAAATAGACTTTGCAACTTACGTTCTCTTTATACAGAGAGGCCTTATGATCAGGAGCATCACATTCTTCTTGTTCATCATTGCTTGCTATGAACTCACTTTTTCAAAAAAAAAAAAAAAAAACAGAAAAAAAAAATGGATCTTGGATTGAAGCGGCATTCAAGGACTTCTTTAAATCTGCAGCATGATAGAACCCGTCATTGAGATGAAAAATTATTACATAAGAATGACTTCCGTATTTGTTGACCACATTCTTTTATTGTACCAATGCATCGAGTTGTTTGGGCTGCGTCCTGCACTGTTACATTTTTACTAGAAACATTAATGACCTATATACGTGTTTAAGCTGTGAGAAGTGAATATTATCGTTACAGTGATTGACCATAAGTAGCTCGACCTCATGGTTTGTCATAGTAAGTTTACGGTAGGGAAATTGTTTTTCAAATTATTTATTGGAGATGTCTCTAATAGGATTTGATTTATACCCAAGGCCATTTGAGAGCCAACTGTCAATAGTTTCAACAACATTTCTCTATGTCATTCTCTTTTCAAGAATATGAGCACTAGTTTTTTTTTTTTTTTTAACACGGTCATACCTTAGAAAGTACTTACAAATGTTAATTTCATGACAGTTATAAGTCTGCACCAAATATACCAATGTCTTGTAAATCACTTGTCCTAGTGAACATTTCATCCATAAGGTAAATACTTACTTAAAAACTTTACTGGTTTTATTTATTTCAGAAAATCTGCAACTTCTGTATACCCCTTGGTACTTGTAAAGCCCACATATGACACACTTACAATCATACATTTTACGCTGAACTGTTGGTTTCTTATGGGGAAAGGTCTTGGATCTGATGCCCTGGACAGATACAGTATATTATTTTCTGGGGATATGGGCATTTTTAGTTCAGGTACCAAGAGTTTACGACTCAAAATTATTACCCGATTTGGTGAAATTAGGCCTAAATTTCTTACTTGCAGCCAGGTTTCAAAATGTCCACCCTGATTTTACAGACAATTCAAGGTGTCTAGTGCAAAACCAAATTGGTGAACTAGGGTACATAACATGCACTCAGGGAACCCAACCCCCTTCGCAGGCCATGGACTAATATATATATATATATATATATATATATATATATATATATATATACATATATATATATTTATATATATATATATGTATATACACACACACACACACACACATATATATATATATATATAAACTGTATATATATATATATATATATGTATATACACACACACATATATATATATATATATGTATGTATGTATGTATACATATGTATATATATATACACACACACATATATATATATATATATATATGTATGTATATATATACATATATATACATACATATATATATATATATGTATATATATATACATATAAATACATATATATATGTATGTATATATATTTATATACATATATATACATATACATATACATACATATATATATATATATATATATTTATATATATATACATATATATATGTATATACATATACATATACATACATATATATACAAATACATACATATATATATATATATATATATATATCTTTCCTGTCCCACTAAGGGGTAGAGGGAGAACTCACACCTTGGAGAGAGGGGTTACTCCGAGAGGTACGCTCTGAAACCACACTCTCCAACAAGTTGCCGAACTGGCGGGTTGTAGATGATAAAGGGGGAGTGGGTGGGAAAGGGTTGGCTCTGTGGGTGTGTGTGAGTGCATATCTATGGAAATATTTAAAGGCCCCTTTTGACGGCTCTGTTGCACTAGTCAATAATAACTAGAAAATTCTTATATATTTTTATCTATGCCGGTTTAATATTTTGGAAGTTATATTATATGAAAATAGAATCTGCCCTAAAACTATGTAACAAAGATTATGTATGATTCTTTA
Organism: Palaemon carinicauda; assembly: GCF_036898095.1. Taxonomy (NCBI): domain Eukaryota; kingdom Metazoa; phylum Arthropoda; class Malacostraca; order Decapoda; family Palaemonidae; genus Palaemon; species Palaemon carinicauda. The sequence goes on from NC_090733.1 coordinate 59,423,996, forward strand.
ATAATAATGGGTTACTAAGTCCAAGTCAATTCAGTATATCATAGTCTTAAAAAAAAAAATTCAAAATGAAAGTGTATCACAAAACCCAAATCAACATTTGTCATATAGATGAATGTCCCTTGTGTCAAAATAGGATCAAGTAAATGTTCTTTAACTTTTAAAAGAACATTCTTATTACCTCTCTCCTTCCATGATTCTTTATGCACAGGCAGCACCATGTTTAATGTTGCAAGGAATCAAACTTTAGTTACAAGTATCAATGAAGTTTTATTCTGAATGGCAAAAGGCCATCTCAAAATAAAAGGCTTCACATAATTCGAAGATTTGGCATCTTCGAGAATCTGGGATGCGGAGGACTCAGGCAATTTCCTTCTCTTTGCTTAAGAATATTTTATTCCTGTTGTATTGGGGAGATCTATCTCTAGGTGGATTCTTCTACAGAACAACTTTAATAGCCGGTTTATATAAATAATATATATATATATTTATATATATATATATATATATATGTATGTATACATATATATATATATATATATATATGTATATATATATGTATATATTTTATCTATATATATGTGTGTGTGTGTGTTTGTGTGCATGTTTATATATACAGTTATGTGTATGTGTACTTGTGTGTGTATATATATATATATATATGTGTGTGTGTGTGTGTGTGTGTACATACCTCTATATATATATATATATATATGTGGGTGTGTGTGTGTGTGTGTGTATGTGTGTGTGTTTCTGTTCATGTGTATATAAATACAATTATGTGTGTGCGCTTTTGTGTGTGTGTAAATATATATATATATATATATGTGTGTGTGTGTGCGTGTGTGTATACATACATGTATATATATACATATATATATATATATATATATATATTTACTCATGTAAATCCACACACACTTACACACACATATGCATATATGTATATATATATATATATATATATATATATATTCAAATATGTCTGTATTCACATAGCCTATATACAGATAGAGCATGTTTCAATATTCCCCGTTTTTCAACAAGATAAAATACATCTTTATCTATGGAAATAAAAACAGGCAAATAGACCTACGTGGGTTCATTGGAAATAACTTAGTCTTACTACTGTTTGTTCAAATAAACAGTGCTCATTATATTCCAAACCTGCAAGTGGACCGTTCTCTAAAAATAATGGTCACTCTTTTGTTGCATGCATGAAGAAATCAAATAAGTGCACCAAATGCGCTTTGGCACATCTACCTATGCACTAAACTAGCTCATGATGTGGTAAACAAACACGATTATGCCGTTTTGCCCAGCAACCAACGCTGCCATTAGCGAGAGTTGTTGAAACAACACACCTCCCGTCGAGGGCACCATCTGTTCCGATACAAGGGATTTGGACATTCTTCTTTCTACTCCGCGTAACTAATACATCCTCATTCTTTTTCTACGAGATAAGGAAAATCGTCTACGACAGGGTTTGCATTTATTTGATGTTTATTTCCTTCCTCCAATTAACTAATGAATGAAATATTATCGTTTATCAAGCGACCACATCAGAATCGTTGTTCGTTCTTCTAAAGAAAATATTACTTGTCTTGTTTCATCCTACCTGTTGTCCTTGGCATCTCAGTCATCTCTTTATTTTTAACCTTTCCGTAAACGCAAACAATCATTTGCCAACCCTCATTACAGGAAAGTAGTGAAAAGTATTCCGAAGAATAAATAAGTGATTATCTTGAGGGTGACTCGGGATTAAAAAAAAAAATAATTGTAAGAGAACTTCAAGAATTTTGTCGCTCATATTAATTGCATAATACGCTTAATAGATTAAAGAAACTGGTAGGAACAACCCATTAGTACTTATTGTGTCAGGTTGAACCATGAGTCATATTGCATAATTTACCTGATAGGTCGTCAATGGCAGTGAGTAGCACACGATGCAAGACCCACAGAAAGTCCCGAGCCCAAACTTCAGAAGTTCAAACTGGCAGCGAATGTGTGTGTTTTTTGTTTTTTTCTAATGTTAAACAAGCTAACATAAGTCTCTTCATAATTTGTATATGACAGATCTGCTTTAATGTTTTAACTGATCATAAGATATTTTATATCCATTAATCGTTACTAATCATATAGTTTATTTATTTCTTTAATGCTTTTCCTCACTGGGCTATATTTTCCTTTTGGTGCCCTTGGGCTTATAGCATCCTGATTTTCCTATTAGGGTTGTAGCTTAGCTAATAATAATAATAATAATAATAATAATAATAATAATAATAATAATAATAAAACTAGATTCCACACAGACAGACACACACACACACACACACACATATATATATATATATATATATTAGTGGGGCGGTTTAGCTCGAAATTTCAAAAGGATTGTGCATTTTGTGATACAAGCATCAAATTTGGTACAAATGTACATTGATATATGGCGAACATTTTCAGATATTAAGCCACTCGGAATTCTCCCTTCATGTCTGCCATATTGGAATTCAAAATGGCCGCCATTTGAAATGTATATTTTCGATTATCTTTGGGTCTAATGCTGCTATTGACACGATTCTGGTGTCTAAATGTATGTTTTGGTAACAATCTGCATCGCATATTTTGTACCAATGAGCCGCCATATTGGATTTCAAAATGGCCATTGTTGGAAATCTACATTTTCGATTATCTTTGGGTCTAATGCTGCTATTGACTCGATTCTGGTGTCCAAATGTATGTTTTGGGAGGAAAGGAATCCGATGGTTACAATCTGCATTGTGTATCTTTATAAATTAGCCAACATATTGGTTTTCAAAAAGGCCGCCACTTGAATTCTTCATGTGCGATTACCTCTGGGTCAAATGTTTTTACAGTACATGACAATATCCATTTTTCAAAATGACATACTTTATTACAGTACTCCACTTAATTCATGAGAGATGAATATTCATCATCATGTATTTTTGACAAGACAACATTTTACTCAAAGACTGTGAAGTAAAAATTGTTTGAGTTATTGATTAGATTCTGTGTTGTTCTAGGTTTGATATGGCACCTTTCATATATGATTAGTTTTCTCCATTCCTTCGATCAATATCACAAAATGATCAATTCGGGGTTACGTCTTAATATCCACAAAATAGTGTGAACATTAACACAAAACAATGTAAACTTCCCAAAACTAGCTTTCCCTGTAAAACTCTAAATAAATATCGACTTACTTTAACTACTAATTTTGAGTTTTATAATTTTGATACATGTCATGTCTTAAATATCTTAGTTAAAATTCTGACATGCTATGGTGTAATATATAAGGTTGGGTGTGTACTGACATTCTACAATGGTCTTGTATTTGAGGCTAGGTATACATAGGTACTGAAGATATGTGTACATAAACCATCTCATGTTAACCAGTTCAGCACTGCCACAAGTAAATGAATGTTGTGGACTCATCTTCATGTGCAGTCCCCTTCATACACACAGAGGGCTGTGCCCTTAAGGGCAGCCTTCTTGCACTTGCAGCGTCTCACACACCCTTTCTGGAACTTGCAAGAAACCAGCTCAATGCAGGTGTGAGCTGCCTCAGGTAACCTGGTCCAGTATGGTGTGTATTGTCCTCCAGTCCATTGACCAACCCCAGTTTGTTGGTGGTGGGAGTTCTGGTGCTGGCAGCAGTATCTGACCCCACACATGTCCACCTTGATATACTGCCCTCTTGACATGTTCCTCTAAAGCTGCCTTAGTTGGAGGGATCAGCTGCACATTGTTCTTCCTTGCCAAAGAGTTTCCTCCTGGCCTTGTCAATGTCCGTTCATTTGCTGGTTCGATCATACAACAGGATCACGAACCTCTCGATGATGCACACTGCATCATTGGTATGTCACTTGGTGCGGAAGACAGCTGCATCAGCGCCTCAGTTAACTCTGGCAGTACTGTCCAGACTGCCCATGCGGTCTACTTGCCATGTCTAGCAAAGCTTGACACAGTATCGCATCCAGTTAGAGCTTGGAACATTGGCAGTGCATGAGCCTTCTCTGGTCCCAGTCCAGCTGCTATTTCATGTGCTGCTAGGTTTCGGAAACTTCGGCCTGTTCAAAATGCCAGCCATAGTTTGTCTTCTGGTTGCAATTTCCTGTACCACGGATACTGCCAGCACCACAACATCGGTGTCTACAGTCCGGATGACTATTGAATAGTGTCCATGCTTAGCTGCGTGAGATGCATGCAGCAACATCCGACTGTCAGCCTCTTCATGGTTGCATGGGTCGAGTGAAGTCAGATCTGGTAGTAGTGGCTTGCTGAGCACTGCCTCTCCATCAGTAATGACGAGTTTTATTATTATACCTTATTCTGTGTCATTTTTACCCGAAATGGAGTTTGGCCCCAACTGATCGTTTTCCTGGTCATTCTTACACGGAATTTTTAAGGTTATTACTACCACCACCCCACCACCAGAATCAAATCATTAGATCCTCAGATAATGTAAACCGTAAATTGAGAAGCGGCCATGCAATGTGAAGCACCGATTTTGAAATGTAAAGTGGCGGTCCATAGGTAAAAATATTCAATGTATTTTGTTATCATTAGAATCTTTGTCCCCCCAAAACATTGGATTTCTTGCCCCCCCCCCCCCCCCCCGAATCATACATTCAGACACACGAATCAAGTCAATAGCACCATTAAACCCAAAGGTAATCGCGAATGTAGATTTTAAATGGCGGCCATTTTGAAATCCAACATGGCGTCTCAATGCTAAAAGATACACAATACAGATTGTTATCATTGGATTCCTTGCCCCCCCCCCAAACATACAGTTGGACCCAGAATCGAGTCAAAAGCAGCATTAGACCCACTGATAATCAAAAATGAAGATTTCAAATGGCAGCCATTTTGAAATCCAATATGGCGGCTCAGTGGTAAAAAAATACCCAATGCAGATTGTAACCATTGGATTCCTTGCCCCTCAAAACCTACATTTAGGCACCAGAATCGAGTCAATTGCAATTTTAGATCCACAGATAAGCGCAAATGTAGATTTCAAATGGCGGGTATTTTGAATTCTAATATGGCGGACATGAATAGAGAATTCCGAGTGGCTCAATGTCTGAAAATGTTCGTCATATGTCAATGTACATTTGTGCCAAATTTGGTGCTTGTATCACAAAATGCACAATAGGTTAGCTATGCTGCCCCACTATATATATATATATATATATATATATATATATATATATATATATATAAATATATATATATATATATATATGTATATATATATATATATATATATATATATATATATATATATATATATATATATATATATATATATATATGCATCATTACGTCCATGTTCCTTTAGTTTCCTTCTGATTTGAGCAACGTTTGAAATCAGATCACGCATTATGCCTTCAAGAAACTATTGGGTGATTAAAGTAATTTGATACGAGTCCAGACTTGTCCAAATTGTTCATAATGTTAATTTTGATCTATTAAATAATAAAGTTGTAACAAACACACGCACATACATATACTTTTGAGAAAATGCTTTATGAAAATGTTCAATTACGAATAATGACGCCTGACTGGATATGGCAACATTGATGTCAGGCTGAACCGGATTTATGTGGCCATCTTTTTATTTTTTTGATGAAGAGGTTTTATTTGCTTACTGAGATATCGCAAACTTGATCTAAACAATTGCATTAGAGCAATATTACTGCATCATTTGCAATGGAATTAGCCAACAGACATTGAAATTGAGCTTATTTTGATTATCATTTGAACGTGAA
>NC_090733.1:59439787-59442287 GCF_036898095.1 Palaemon carinicauda
CCATCATATACAAATATATATATATATATATATATATATATATATATATATATATATATATATATATATATATATATATATATATATATATATATATATATATATATATATATATATATATATATATATATATATATATATATATATATACATACATATATATATCTATATATATATATATATATATATATATATATATATATATATATATATATATATATATATATATATATATATATATATATGTATATATATATATTCAAATAAGCCATATATATTTTTGATACATTAATGTCTGGATTCTCTTAACGACCTCGGGATCAGAGCCCCAGGCGAAATCACACAAAGGCAAGAGCTTGTGACCGGCCAGGAATCGAACCCTGGTCCGGCAAGCTTGTATAGACAGTGACTAAAACTCTTGTCTTTGTGGGATTTCGCCAAGTGTTTTAGTCAATCGAACCCTGGTCCGGCAAGCTTGTATAGACAGTGACTAAAACTCTTGTCTTTGGACCAAGGTTTTAGTTCGATTCCTGGCCGGCACAAGCTCTTGTCTTTGTGTGATTTCGCCTGGGATTTCCCAAGTGTTTTAGTCACTGTCTATACAAGCTTGCCGGACCAGGGTTCGATTTCTGGCCGGTCACAAGCTCTTGTCTTTGTGTGATTTCGCCTGGGGCTCTGATCCCCAAGTGTTTTAGTCACTGTCTATACAAGCTTGCCGGACCAGGGTTCGATTCCTGGCCGGTCACAATCTCTTGTCTTTGTGTGATTTCGATCCCGAGGTCGTTAAGAGAATCCAGACATTAATGTATCAAAAATATATATGGCTTATTTGAATATGAAAAACACGTCTAAATGTGCAAAATTTATCATATATATATATATATATATATATATATATATATATATATGTGTGTGTGTGTGTGTGTGTGTGTGTGTGTGTACAGTATATATTTATGCATGTGTCTGTAAATGAATGCCTGTATGTGTATACGTATGTCTATGTCTATGTATATATTTATATTCATAGATATGTTTTATATATACATATAATTTTGCTTATATATTTATATGGATAAGGCTACCATTATTTATATAAAGAAATTGTATTGAAAGTCAAAACAAGAATTTACAGGTCACCAGAAATGACCCTTTCTGGCAGGTGTCTAATGAGGTTTGATCTCCGTCCTGGAAACACCTGATAACAGCGCAGGTAGCTGGTATGGGAGCGTCATTGTTCTATAAGTCTCTATATGTATGTTCGTACATTTAGTGTACCTATAAATTGTAAAGAAGCCTCGTTCAATAAATGAGTCCTCTGAAGAAGTATCACGAAACTAGTCAGGACTTAATCTTATATTTCATATTTTCATTTTCCCTGTGGTTCTTTTGCATCTGAGCATTACGTTTCCCTTTGATCTTTATGCATATATATATATATATATATATATATATATATATATATATATATATATATATATATATATATATATATCTACAGTTTACATATGTATACATATATATATACTGTATATACAGTTTACATGCAAACACACACACACACACACACACACACACATATATATATATATATATATATATATATATATATATATATATATATATATATATATATATATATATATATATATATATATATATATATATATATATATATATATATATATACATATATACATATATATATATATATATATATATATATATATATATATATATATATGACTAGCGAATTACGTAAATTCCCGAGCTCCAAATCTCGCCTGCTTTATATTACTTAAGCTGATACACATGAGAATACCTCCGAGCTCTGAGAACAATACGCAACTCCCAGACGTTAATATATATGAACACTAAATATCTAAAGGTCTCTTTACTTTACACTCAAAACAAAACTGGGTGATTACTTTACCTTTAACGGGAGCTATTCTAAAACCAACCTCATACTTCGGTTCTTAGTTAGGGGATACGAGCAAAGCACTGAAATAATTATTGGTAATCGAAATAAAATACACTTCACAAAAATATATATATCCTATAAAAAACAAAAATTAAAGAAAAATACCGAAAATAAATCACTCGAAATTTAAAACTGAACTAGACCATAGACTAAGACAAAATAATACTTCAAAAATTATATAATCACTTGTTTCCACTAGAAATTAATTTATGAAAATATTCAATTTTGACAATTAACAAAAAAAAAAAAAAATATGACATTTTAACACTATAGAAAATAAATCAGATTTACACGTACATAAATGTATCTGTTACTCTTATGACCTTTGGGCTCACACAAGGTTACAAAACTGTTAAACAAAAATAGATACACTTCTTTTTTTAATCTCAGAGGCCAGTCACAAAAAATTTAGCAAATAAAAATGTACTTACATTAACACACTTCACTTTTAAATTAAACACACAATTTTATCAACAACGTTTGAACAACACTATACACAGTATTCATTAGAGAGAAATCACT
>NC_090733.1:59447287-59459787 GCF_036898095.1 Palaemon carinicauda
GATCTTGTCTCGCGCTAGGCTACCTAGCTTAGGCGATGTAGTATACTTTCAGACATTATCCCCGTTTACCCTCGTGTATCTTTTTATTGATTGTCTCGGGAGATAGTACATCTCCTAGAATTATATAACTCGATACTTGTTTCCTGTGGAGATTTAAGGGTAATCCCTCCGTCCCTCTTAGTTCCGCCGAAGGCGGCAATCCTATCTGGTCTTGCCATAGAGTAGTTTACTCCGGCTTGACTAGGCTAAGGTTTTCTGTCTCCCACCTTTGCCGGCGAGATCCTAGCTTTGGTTTCCGACAGAACCTCAGAGTATTCAGTCTTTCTGCAGGCAGCAGAGCGGCAGGGGGAGTAGTCACTCCCCTGCCGGCTTACAGCTGCCGGCATAGGAGGCTAAGCCTCACTAGGCCGCACCTGAAGTGGTATTATTATGATGCCGCCACCTTCTCCCCTGTGGTCTAGAAGACTAGTTCGGTGTCAGCAGACCCTAGGCTGAAGAATAGTATTCTTCTGCAGCCTAGGATGGCTCTGATGCTGAAACAATGTTTCTCTCTTGTGTGGAGGCGGTGGCAATCCTGCTGCCTTCCTCTACACTTGATAGATTCGGCAGACCCTAGGCTGAAGAATAGTTATTCTTCTGCCGCCTAGGATGGCGCCGATACTGAAACATTGTTTCACTCTTGTGTGGAAGTGGTGGCAATTCTGCCTGCTTCTTCTACACTTGATACAGGACCCTTTTCCCTTCCCCTTTCTGTCCTTTAGCGATGACTTAGCCATCGCAATCCTGTGGCCGTTGTCCTGCAATCTCACTGCTTGCCGGGTGGGTTGCGGTGCCAGCCGGGCTCCTACATAGCAGCTGTTTAGTCACTCAGTCTTTCCCTTATGGACACAAGGATCCAGGAAGGTTGTACCCGGCTATGACGGGTGCCGGTGGGAGACCCTTCTGCTGCTGAAGGTTCTTCAGTCCTCCTTTGGACTACCATCCACAGTCCTGAAACTGGCAATGCCGGTAACGGATCTTGTGGCTGGATGGAAGCCTAAATGATACATTCTCCCCTTCCATTTGAACCTTCTCTCTGGAGGAAGGCAGTAAGATTATATACTTACATCCTTATTTATTGTAAACATACATTTTAAAAAGGCAGCCCTTCACTCCATGCTTTTTCTCTCTCTGCCAGCTAGTGCCACCAGATGCCGCTGGGCCGGTCCCTCCAGGGAACTAGCCCTATCGGCAACATGCCGGCTGAACTACAGTATATGATTATACAGTAGCCAGTATATTTGCAGTATAGTATATACTGCAGATAGAAAACTATTGTATATATTATACAGTAGTTATTTTCCAACATATTTATGTGTCCTTGCACAGTCTTTTGCTGAGACTAATCCTATATTGAAAGAATAGAATTCCTTCAATACTCTGATTGGAAATCAGTTTACAATTTACCTTACAATATTAAATAGTTTAGAAGGGTCAGTGGTAGTACACTTTTGTATCCCTAGATGTTAGAACTCTTCTCTTTTGAGTATTCCCTTATCAGGAAACTCGATAGTCTTAATATTGGAAAGGGAGGTCACAGCAATTGGCTAACCATGCTGGCAACACACCGGCTGAACTACAGTATATGATTATACAGTAGCCAGTATATTTGCAATATAGTATATACAACAAACAAAAAACTATAGTATTTATTATACAGTAGTTAATTTCCAACATACCGTATGTAGCCTTGTACAGTCTTTTGCTGAGACCAATCCTATATTGAAAGAATAGAATTCCTTCAATACTCTGATTGGAAATCAGTTAATACTTACCCCACAATATCAAATATTCAGAAGGGTCAGTGGCAGTGTACACTTTTTCTATCCCTAAAGGTTAGAACCATTCTCTTTTGAGTTGCCCTGATAAAGGAAACTCTATATCTTTGACATTGGGGGGAGGTTATAGCAATTGGTTGGGAAGGATACACAAGTATGTGTCTTTCCCTATTTCTTCCTAGCTTACTATCCTAAGCTATGATTAAAATATGAATATTACATATCTATTTATCATGTGAGATAAACAATCGTATACTCATTTTATTTTCCTTGCTTTACAGGAGGAACCCCAGATGAAATGCAATGCGATCTTCTGCAACCATAGGAGTAGGAACTTCTACGGTCACAAAGCGTGCAGTTTTTATGCCCCCTGCACCATTAATACCGAATCCCTGCAATATTGGGACCCCCAAGTCTGCAATATCTGCCGTACCTTAGTGACCCAAGGTTTCAACGACCCCAAGTCAACGGAGTCGAGGGATGCACCATGTGAAAAGTTGCGCAAGTAGGTAAGAGGGTTCCAGAAGAACTCTCCGGGACCATACCTACCTAACGATAGGGTGCGTGGCTAACTGTTCCCGAAAGCGGGTAGCGAAATGGTTGTGCCCCAAGCACGACTTGCATCTCCTTGCGTCCAGATTGCCATCGAGACGGATGTCAGGGAAGCGTTGCAAAGTATGGACATCCACCAGGAGGTTAGGATGTCGAAAGTGTCTATGAACACCGAAAAGGATTTATTGAAGGATCATCCCGAGGAGGAGTCTACTCTACCTCTGGAAGAAGATGATGATGTCGAGTCGGAGTTCCTTCCGTCTGTGCGGGCACCGGAGCCGTTACCCTCGACGTCTTCACCTTCTACCCCTCCATTGGACAACATGAGCCAGGCACTGGCCCATCTTACGGATTTAATGGAGAACATTCGCAAGCGAGGCGAAACAAGGGAAGCGAAAGTCAAGAGAGAACTCCATGTAGCTCCACTTATCGCCTCCCGAGGGTCATACAAGGGACCCAGAGGCCAAGACCTCCTGACCTGCTCCAAAACCAATCCCTGGAGGTATGCGGAGTTTATGCCGATTTTGAACGGCAAACTTTACATCTCAGAGAAGATGGGAGCTGTCCCCTTAGACGACATCCAGTTTTAGCCAAGCTTTAACGCATGCCCTGATTGCTTCATTGGACTGAAGCATGAACCAATGTCAAAAGAGGAGACAGAACCGAAGGAGGTCTTGGTTTTCGACCACGATAAGGCACAGGCTCTCTTATCAAGTAGCCTGAGAAAGGCGGGCTATTCGGTGTCGAAAGTGTCCGTCTTGAGGAAGAAACACCCTACCTTTCTTGCTCCTGTTTTAATAGCCTTCCCCTTAATATTGAAGGCATTTAAATCTGTTGCCAAGGCAGTGGAAGCAGGCAATCCATGCCCTGCACTCGAGGAGTGCAGGCCCCTGTCGTTAGCCTTGCCCATGCAGGAGAAGGAATGGAAGGAAGTCCACCTAACCTTCTCAGTAGGGAAACTGGACGCAGACATCGCTGGACGACAGTTTAGCGAGAATCTCCCTAAACTTTCTGACTTTCTCTTTTGCAAGGAACAAGAGACGAAGGAGAGACTTGCGGCCTCTTTATCCCTACAAAACTGCGTAGAGATGTGTGCAGGCCAACGAAGTACCTCAGACATGCTCATGGTCCTGGCCAAAATGCATATGGCCACCCTAGTAAAGGACCTGTATGCTTTCATGAAGGCTAGGGTAGCCTGTAGAGAGTTCATGTTCGCTGCTGCAACAATGAAACATGAACCCAGGAAGCTGATATCTTCTAACATCTGGGGTAAAGACCTCTTTCCGAACGAAGTAGTCAAAGAGGTAGTCGAGAAAGCCATCACGGAGAATAGGAACCTTCTCCAGAAGTGGGGCATCTCTTCAAAGAGAAAGTCTTCCCCGGATGTGGGTCCCCAACCTAAAAGGAAGACAAAGAAGTCTAGACTTTCCCCTCGGCCTGCTCAACAACATCCCACAGTTACCTTGACCGCGGTGCCCCAGGTAGGCGGTCGAGGAGGTAAACCCTCAGATTAATCGAAGCAAGGAGACGCTTCCAGAAGGAGGGAGGCTCCAACAATTTCAGGGTCGTTGGACGTTCGATCCTTGGGCCCACGGCCTAATCAAGATTGGATTAGGATGGAAACGAAACAAGTCTCCACCATCATTTCCTCAATTCTTCCAACACTCCAACCCCGTATTAGAAGAATATACCCTATAGCTCTTGAGCATACAGGTTATAAGGAAAGCAAAGTCCATCAAATTCCAGGGAAGGCTGTTTTGTGTTCCCAAGAAGGACTCAGAAAAACTCAGAGTCATTCTGGACTTGTCGCCACTCAACAAGTTCATAAAAGATAGCAAGTTCAGGATGTTAATCCTTCAACACATAAGGACCCTGTAACAAAAAGGGGCATTCACAGTCTCGATAGACCTGACATATGCCTATTGGCATCTTCTAGTTAGTCGCCCCCTCTCCTCCTACCTAGGATTCAAGTTACAGAAGATAAAGTATGCTCTAAGAGCCATACTCTTTGGACTAAACATAGTCCCAAGTATCTTCATGAAACTTGCAGATGCAGTTGTGCAACAACTACACCTAGAAACTGTTCAGGTAGCAGAGTACCTGGACGACTGGCTGGTGCGGGCAGCATCTGAAACAGCTGGTCTGCAAGCATCCAAAGAAGTAACCCAGTTCCTGGGACATCTGGGATGGAAAATCAACTTCAAGAAGTCTAAACTCTCTCCAGCTCAAGGATTTCAGTGGCTGGAAAACTATTGGAACCTGAGGTCACATTGTCTCTCCATTTTCTCAGGGAAGAGGAGGGAGATAGCAGGGTCTGTCAAGAGACTACTGTAATCCGACAGGATTTCAAGACGCCAACAGGAAAGAGTACTGGGCTCTCTCCAGTTCGCAGCAGTAAAAGACCCAGTGCTAAGAGCACAGCTGATAGATGCATCAGGAGTCTGGAGAAGATACGCATCAAACGCTCGAAAAGATCTAGAATGACCGTTATAGGCCTTACTTCGATCACTTCTCAACCCATGCTCGAAGGCCAAGAGCCTAATGAGGACCGTGCCCTTGCAACCACCTCTGCCGTAGATGACCATCCATATGGATGCCTCGACGGAAGAATGGGGAGTTCACTCCCATCAAAGGAAAGTCCAAGGGATTTGGTCATCTCTGTTCAAGGCCTTTCTCATCCACATTTTGTAAGCCATGGCAGACCTTTTGACATTGGGAAAACTCTCCCCTCGCAGATCAGCCCTCATCAGGCTGATCTAGGACAGCGAAGTGATAGTGAGATGTCTGAACCGACAAGGCTCGAGATCGTCCCATATAATCCATGTGATATTAGCCATCCTTTGTCTAGAGAGGTGGCACCTATCAGCAGTTCACTTACAAAGGATCCACAATGTGACAGCGGATGCTCTACTCAGGCTCAAACCGATAGAGTCAGAATGGTCCACAGACGCAGACTCATTCTCTTTCATCTTAGAACAAGTCCCGGAACTGCAGATCGACCTCTTCGTGACGAGCGTCATCAAGAAACTACCTCAATATGTAGCCCCATTTGAGGAACCTCTAGAGGAGATAACGGATGCCATGTCCCTAGTTTGGAATGAATGGACCCAGAATTTCCTGTTCCTTCCATCCAATTTCCTGCTGAAGGTCCTCAACATGCTGAGATCCTTCCAAGGAACGGCAGCTCTAGTGGCTCCCAAGTGGCCCAAGAGCAACTGGTTCCCTCTAGTGATGGAACTGAGGCTGAGGCTGGTCCTTGTACCGAACCCAGCACTATATCAACGGGTTCAGAAGTCAACTGTCTTCGCTTCATCACAAAGAACCCAAAACCTTCATTTCATGATTTTCTCGCCCTAGCGGATGAGAAAAGATTTGGTATCTCAAAAGGCAGTATAGACTTCTTAGAAGAATACAAGTCTAAGTCAACTAGAAGAAAATATGAATCGTCTTGGAAAAAGTGGGTTGCTTTTGTTAAAGCAAAAGGACTGAAAGAAATTTCAATAGACTTTTGTCTGTCCTTCTTTATCCACCTTCATAATCAAGGTCTGGCAGCCAACACGATAACTACGTACAAGTCAGCCCTGACTAGACCTCTTCTATACGCCTTTCAAGTGGATCTGACAAACGAAATCTTTAACAAGATCCCGGAGGCATGCGCTAGACTTAGGCCTGCAGCTCCACCGAGGCCAATTTCATGGTCTTTGGACAAGGTCCTACATTATGCTTTATCTGTGAACAATGAAGTTTGTTCTCTCAAGGATCTAACCCAGAAGGTTATTTTCCTGTTCGCTATAACCTCAGGGGCTAGAGTTAATGAAATAGTAGCCCTATCAAGAAATGAGGGCCACGTTCAGTTCACAGAAGTGGGAAAACTGAATCTCTTTCCTAATCCAGCCTTTCTCGCCAAGAACGAGCTACCCACTAAAAGATGGGGTCCCTGGAGAATCTGCCCTCTGAAGGAAGATGTCTCTCTATGTCCAGTAGAGTGTCTAAAGGTCTATCTTCGTAGAACTTCAGACTTCAGGGGAGGACAGCTCTTCAAAGGAGAAACTTCAGTATCAAACTTATCCCTAAAACAACTGAGGGTGAAGCTCACCTACTTCATTCGCAGAGCGGATCCTGACCGTACACCCACAGGTCATGATCCGAGAAAAATTGCTTCATCACTGAACTCTTTTCAGTATATGGACTTTGAGCGTCTTCGCTCATATACTGGATGGAAATCATCCAGAGTGTTCTACAAACACTACGCAAAGCAGGTCCATGAACTGAAGCATTATGTGGTGGCGGCAGGTAGTGTATTAAAACCTGTCGTCTAGTGCTGCGATGAACAGTTAATTGATTGGTACTATCAATTAGGGTGAAAAGTGTTGACACTTCCAGTGCGATATCTTTTAAGTGAATGCCACCATGGTGACACTAAGACTGTTCAAAATCTCAGGTGTGGAATTATACAGATTACACTTGTGCCGTGTGTACATAGAAAACAGTGTTGATAGTATACAACATTTACAGAAATTATATTGGGAAAATTTATAAAAATTTTCAATTCTAGAGTGGCACTCATCATTTCTTCCCTTTCAGGGAGAAAAATATTTTCTGTATACGTTGCACGTATAATTCCCTTAACACATTACATGCGTTACACTCGTTACTCCATTTGGTCATTTATTCGAAATAAATGTCTATTAGAGTGTAATTGCGTCCTATTTTGCCCTGCAATTAGCACATTAAATATGCCAGAGTTCTCTTACTTATTTAAGTAAACCTCATATTATTATATGTTTACAAACAATGGATATAGTTGACACTTAGTTGTTCCGACAATATATACAAACCGTGAGACCTTTTGCATATCTAGTGGATACTTATGTTTGTTCATACGATATATGCAAACCTTGAGGCCCCTTTTCTACTGTCTAGTATGACTCTTCCCTGCAGGGGGCAGGAAGCACTAACATTGTCTATGATTAGTGGTAATGACGGATAACGGTAACGTCATTCGTCTCAATGGTCCGGATGACCATAGAAAAAATTGTCCCTAGGTTAAGGCACCTATGAAAATCCACAGATACAGTACTTTCTTGTAATTCTCTGGTAAACTTCCATCAGGAAGACTTGGCTTGAGCCCCAAAAACGGATTTTGAGCGAAGTGAAAAATCTATTTTTGGGTGAGATACCCATGTCGTCCTGATGGACACGCCCTCCTTTTCTATAGAAAAGGCCTTGGCAGGATCCCTTCCGAAATTACTATATCTGTAGCACCATGCTCAATGCTACAAGGAATGAGTGCCATCTTGGATACAGCGCCATCTAGATACTCAATAGTAGTATGGGAGGAAGTTTAACCTTGACAACGGCTCCCCTCCTATTTTTGCCACTCTTCCCCCTCGAGGCGAAAACGCTATTCGGGGTGAAGATTGCTATGTGTCGTATCAAGATATACGTCCCCTGATTTATGCGATATCCTTAAGAGAAATTTTAAGGACATTCGCGCCAGGAGTTAGAATTCTGGAGACCTAATGGTAAATTCTCTGGGAATATCACTGTAGTCAAAAATCCCTTAGAAAGCTACTTATAGGAACCTTCCATCAGGACGACATGGATATCTCACCCAAAAATAGATTTTTCGCTTCACTCAAAATCCGTTAATTAACACATGTTTATTTTCATGAGTCGCATGTAATGAGTACTGTGATTATTATCAATGAGTCAGAACACAACCGTATCGATCGCTTTTCTGTTGTTGGTAAGCAAGGAGAAGCAGGACTAACTTGACGACTGGAAAGAAACGGTGGAGTGCACTCGTCGTGGTGAAGGCAGACAGATGGAACAAAAAGCTTTATGGAAAAGACTACTACAACCCCAAACGTTCCCTTATGAACTCACCATTTCTTGTAGATTCTTAATCATCTTTACAGGGAAATGTCCAGTGATGGCGTATATCATTTTCATGAGAATGGGGGAGGAATAAAGCTCCGCTAAATGTTTGCAGGAGAGTATGAATCGACGCCAGTTCATTTCAGTTTGCATTGGGTCCTCTCTATAATAGTGTGAGTGTAAACCTCCAATAAACGTATATTCTTTGCTTGTCTTCCTGTTCTCTAAATTGTTACTTAAATATGATTTTACAAAAATTATAAAACAATCGTGAATATTTATTAACATCTGAATGCTTTGAATACGTCATCTTACGTATCTTTCACAACTCATTTTTAATTTAGAGCTTATAATATTTACATCTTTGCTGAAATGTTTTATTCTAATTAGAGGTTAGTTATTTGTTTTACCAGTAGACCCATTCTGAATAAAAATACATTTACCTTTATTTTCAAAAAGGGAATATGGTACGCTTGGCAGGGTTCGTGAGAGTTTCATTGGTGATAGCCAGAAAAAGCTGGAAATCACCAGATCAACTTTCCAATGGACGTTACGTAGCATGCCAAGAAGTCAAGAAACAACTCTTCTTCGGGAGAGAACAATGTTATATCCCCTTGGAGGTATAACTTGATGCTCCGAAAGTGGGAAACTACTCTTTGTCGTCTCCGCATTGGTCACACTCGGATGACATGAGTTTTGCTGGCTGGCCACATCAGCCGTATTGCGACGACTGTTTGGTACCATTGACAGTGAGGCATTTGTTGACCGAATGTCCCACATATAGTAGCGAAATAAATAGATATCTGTTTGAGGCTCGAGGTGAGGATGGTAGGTTCATCCTAGCCAAGATTCTTGGACATGATGTGTCCTACCATGCTAGTAGTATTTTTATTTCAAAAGTAGGTATTCTGAAAGATATTTAACTTTTAAAATCGTATCTTTATTTTTATTGTTTTAATTGAATACTCTTTTTTTAATTTACAATAAACTATATGGGCGTCAATGTCCTTAAATGTCAGGATGCCAAAAAGCCTCAAATCAATCAGTCAATCGGGAGAGAACAAAACACAAATTTCAGTCAAGAACATCTGTGACTCGTAGCTTCTTGACCA
Organism: Palaemon carinicauda; assembly: GCF_036898095.1. NCBI lineage: Eukaryota > Metazoa > Arthropoda > Malacostraca > Decapoda > Palaemonidae > Palaemon > Palaemon carinicauda. The sequence goes on from NC_090733.1 coordinate 59,456,649, forward strand.
TGAGACACTTCCTGGTTGATTTTTGTCCTGTTTTTCTACTTGAGAGATCGTTTCCTCTCTGAGTGGCACAATGATAGAATTGATTTTCTTTCCTTTAATACATAGGAAAAATCTTCTTTCTAGATTCTCTTAAAAATCTTAAATAAAAATGTGCCCACATTTTTAATCCTTATTTGGTTTTAGTTTCAATAGAATTAGTGATAAAATTACGTTATTTAGAATGACAACACTTGCTCGTGTGTGTGTGCGTGTGTGTGTGTTTGTGTGTGTGTGTGATTCATATATGTCAGTGTTGTTGAGACTTTCATCCAAAATCTTACCAAGTTGCCTACTTTCGATGTCGATAATTTGTCTGTCAGTCCCCATTAGCGTTGAAAATTCTAACTGAATGTCCTGGTTATTTTGCATAATAATAATAATAATAATAATAATAATAATAATAATAATAATAATAATAATAATAATAATAATAATGATAATAATAATAGTGTTGGTTTACTTTTTTCGTTTTACCCATTAATTTTATCTGATAGCAAAAATAGTGTGATGTGATATGTCTTGACACAAATCCTAGCAATTGGTAAATCCAATAAAAGGTAACAAACTATTCATTGTTATCTATTGCTTACTTACGAGCATAACTTCTTCAATGCAGCATTCTTTATTAAACAAAAGGTGTACATATGAGTCCACAATTACAAATTTCTCGGCTTTGCAGAGGTAGATACAGGGATTGGTCCATTGTCTGAATGTTTTTCAAGGAGCTTGACGGCCGATGTACGATAATTCACATCAGGGTGGTCCAACCTTTTCCATGCCAAGGGCCACATTACATGAAATGCTTGATGGCACGGGCAACAAAAGAAAATTAATATTAGAATTATAATTACTTGTGCAGTAACTGAAGGAGAGCACCTTCCCCCAAGGGGAGAGGATCAATTTCCCTATATCCAAGTATGTAGATGCATTTTATAGTTTACACACCATGTCATAAGATTTCCCCTAGTACTTACTTGTATATGAATATTTTTTTTCGGAAAAAAACAAATAAGGAATAGATTAAAAAATAGAATCTTATATAGTTCGGTTTATATTGACCTCCAAATAACAATTAAAGTACATATGGTATACAAAAAGATATAAACAATTCAGATACTAGTATTTAGTAATACTTTCAAAACATAAGAAAAGAAAAAAAAATGCAATTTTCCTTGTAGGTCCATGTTTAGTATATTCAGGTGGGCAGTCACTTCTGTAAGAATGGATTGGGGGCAAAGAAAGTCTTTATTGTGTATCTGAATGTGGCACTATTCTGAGTTACTAATATGCTGATTTTGCAGAAATGGTAGAATATCTTCTCTTGAAGAAAATAAACGGAGTGTTTTTAAGGCCTCAGCCCGCTAATACTTAAATATAGTGGCAGGTAACTGTACTCTGTGTTTAGTTTTTCCAGGAATGATATAAATTTTCTAGGCCTAAGGAACTATTTCCACCTCTGATTGAGTTCACATTACTGATATCAGTTGTCATGACATCACTCATCTGCAACATTCTGCTTCACAACGCCTCTTGGTGAATAATGCAATGCAGTGTGATGCAATGCCTTCAATTTTTCTTTAAAAAAACAACTAACCCATATTACTGCCGGGCATAGCTTTACCCCTATCAGTTACAATGGAGGAACACTTTTTAAACCCTCCATATTCATTGACCAAGGATTTGAGGGAAACATATATATATATATATATATATATATATATATATATATATATATATATATATATATATGTATATATATATATATATATATATATATATATCAGAACCTTGGCTATTGTCATTCAATGACTACATCTTGACAAGTTCTTCGAGTACCACAAAATCTTCGTCAATGGTGCCGCCAAATATGAGTAACTAGCTTGTCTCACTTACATCAGTGCATTCATCTAAATCAGGTGATAATTACTTGCAATATTTCATTATATTTTAATTTTTTTATGGAAACAGGCTGATCAAGTTCAGTCACTCTTCTTGCAACTGTTTGGGGAGATAATGATACACTTTCAAATTTCTTTGCCGGGTACTTTTTCTTCAGCAAACACTTGTGCTATTTTACTGCACACTACTTTATTAATTCTCCATGCCTAAATGATTTTCTATTTCTTGCAAGCACCAAAGCAACTTCATATGAAGCATTAAGACTAGCTGTTTGTGGTTTTCAGGAGTTATGTGGCCCACGCTTTTGCTGTAGGTGTTTGTCCTTCAAGATATTAAATATATCACTTCGTGATTTTCCCGCAAATTGAGCATACTTTTCTTTGGGCAATGTCTCATAATGCCTTCGAACGATATATTCCTCAACAATAAAAACTATTTCCTGCCACACAACATTCTAATTCCCATTTCATATCATATGCTCTGTTCACATCAGAGCCCTTTACCTTTTTATTTTGACATATTATGAAAAGACGTTGCGAACAATAGTACTTAAGTGCAAAACAAAGGAAAGCTTAAAACTTCCAAACTTCAGGGGGTCCATCCTCGATCTATTCACGGGGTTGTCATTAAATCTTCTTACATTTATATTTTTTACTGTTATTATTTTTATTCTATCTACCGTCAAAAGTAAACTAAATAATAGCATTGAACGTATGTTATGGAGAGAGAGAGAGATGAGAGAGAGAGAGAGAGAGAGAGAGAGAATGATTTTATTTCTATTTCATGGTTTATATTCTTTTATTTTTTAGAATTCTTGAGGGATCAATTAGGTCCAGTAAGGTTTCGTCAGATTAAATCATACTGCATAATTAGGTCAGTGTTAGAGGGCCCCAAAAAAGTCCCCTCGCGGGCCACATTTGACCCGCGGGCCTGTGGTTGCACCACCCTTATTCACATTAATGAATGACGGACAGTGTTGCATTTGGGAAATTATCATTAGAGCTAAAAGTCTTCGGCGTCAAATTACTTGTGATGTTGCACGTAATTCTTACTAGCAATATTTGAGCCTATAATCATAGGTAAAGTTATGTGTGAGATTTTGGCAATAATGCATAAAATTATAAACACAAACCAAACGTTATCGCATTCCTTGAAGTTAACTGAAATATGGAATGCACTGTACGTAGACTAATATAGAAGT
>NC_090733.1:59464787-59479787 GCF_036898095.1 Palaemon carinicauda
TTACGAATATCTTGGTTTTTTTAGTTTGTTTATTGTTTTGGATAGTTGTACTAATTCTATGTCATCTCTCTTGGATTTTCAATCATTTATTTATTATGTTTTTTTCCAATAGTTTTCCTTGATTTTGTTTAGAAACTCTTCCACCTATCTCTTGTGCTGATTCTAATACAAATTTTGTTAAATCACTATACATTCCTTTACTTGACTCCATTTCATCATGTAGCTGGGAGTACCTGTTTTGTATTGCTAAACTAAACTTATCAGATCTTTCTCTTATTACAGGAGTGTTTATTTTCTTTTTTGAAATTATTTTTTCTCACCATTCTATGATCGCTTGGCTTCAATTTGTTTAACACTGTTACATCTTTAACAAAATTGACTTTTTCACTGAGAATAAAATCGATTTCATTTTTCGTTTCTCCATTTGGGCTTCTACCTGTCAATTTTCTGTGTTCTTTTTTTTTTTTCTCAAAGAAGGTGCTCATGATTTTAAGATTGTTTCTTTCAGCAAATACAACAAGCATGTCTCCTCTGTTACTCCTTGTGCCTACTCCCAATTTACCTACTGGTGATTCTCCTCTCCCTTAGTGGGTCCTGCTTTAGACCTACTTTAATATTGTAACCAAGCAAAACAAATGTAAATTGAATCTTGTATTTTTATTGAAACCTTAAGATCTTCATAATAAGTTTCATTCCATTCCTGTGTATGGAATATTGTTGGTGCATACGTTTGGATGATTTTCAGTTTATTAATCCTGCAATTCTATCACTATTACTGCAATTTTTTTCTATGTAACCTGCAGAGTTTCTATAAAAAAAAACCCTGCTCCATTTTTTTTCTTTTTTTTTTTCTTTGTTGCTTTCACGTCCTCTGAAACAAAATATGTGGCCTTCTTTTAATTCCATATAGGATTCCCCAGTTCTTCTAATTTCACTGAATCCTATTTTATCCCAATCTATTTCAACTCTTCTAATAACTCATTATTATTATTATTACTTGCTAAGCTACAACCCTAGCTGAAAAAGCAGGATGCTATAAGCCCAGGGGCTCCAACAAGGAAAATAGCCCAGTGAGGAAAGGAAACAGGAAAAATAAAATATTTTAAGAACAGTAACAATATTACAATAAATATTTCGTATATAAACTATTAAAACAAGTGGAAAAGAAATAAGATAGAAAAGTGTGCCCGAGTGTACCCTCAAGCAAGAGAACTTTAAACCGAGACAGTGGAAGACCATGGTACAGAGGCTATGACACTACCCAAGAATAGAGAACAATGGTTTGATTTTCATCTTCTTCCCTAGACATGGTCCTAACGTTGTATGTTGTAAGGCGCAGTTTCCAAAGGCGACGTGTTATAGTCCAGAAATTTTTAGTAGCCCCTGCAGTGGAATGTAGCTGCCCACTTCTTGGGCAGTAGTTCCACTGCCGCTGGAGACTGGGACCAAGACAGGGTTTTGATATACATGTATGGGTTTGGGCCAGTTTTCATCACCACGCTAGCCACTGCAGATTGGAGACAGTAGGAGATTTCTGTCTGATCTCTTACAGCAAACCAATCTAGTATGGGTAGCCCCGACTAGTATAGCTTTGCTGATCATTGCAATGCACAAACCCTTTCATTTCATTAAGGTATCCCCACTCAGAAAGGGATATATATATATATATATATATATATATATATATGTATATATATATATATATATATATATATATATATATATATATATATATATATATATACATATATAGACCATAATCACTTTCTGAAAGGGTGGCACCAGAGAGGCATAGATATGGATATATATATGTATATATATATATATATATATATATATATATATATATGTGTGTGTGTGTGTATATATATACATATGTATGCATATATATGTATATTTATATATATATATATATATATATATATATATATATGTGTGTGTGTGTGTGTATATACCATATATGTACAAATACATAATGTATATATATATATATATATATATATATATATATATATATATATATATATATATATATATATATATATATATATATATATATATATATATATATATATATATATAATACATTTATATATATATATATATATATATATATATATATATATATATATATATATATACATATATATATATATATATATATATATATATATATATATATATATATATATATATATTATATATATATATATATAATAATGTATATATATATATACATATATATATATATATATATATATATATATATATATCTTAATCACTTTCTGAAAGGGTGGCACCAGAAAGGCATATCTATATAGTTCCTCATATAATTCTCAAGGTGAGAGGTTGCTAACCTCCAATACTTTCCTCAATCCCAGCAGATGTTGACACCCGTATTCAGCTCGACGCACTGTTGGGCAATAGTCCGGAAGTTATCTATGACCTGTCAAACGTGAAGGAAGTTCTTTATCAAGTAGCCATGGACTTCAATTAGCTGAAATGACAAAATTGATAAGTACATACTAATTCAGTACCCACAAACACACACACACACACACACACACACACACACACACATATATATATATATATATATATATATATATATATATATATATATATATATATATATATATATATATATATATATATATACGATGTACGTATAAAATTGCAATAATTTTTGTCTAGTATACAGCTATCTTTAAACACGAGAGAGAGAGAGAGAGAGAGAGAGAGAGAGAGAGAGAGAGAGAGAGAGATAAGTGTTTTCCAACAGCCTGGTTAAGCTCCACTTGCTGAATGGCTGAAAACATGATGACAATGTTCCAAAACAAACAACTATAGAGAAACACCTGGAGGATTCTTGTTTACAATGCGTGTGTAAGAGAGAGAGAGAGAGAGACAGACAGACAGACAGACAGAGATAATATATATATATATATAACGGATTTTGAGCGAAGCGAAAAATCTATTTTTGGGTGAGATAGCCATGTCGTCCTGATGGAAGTTCCTATAGGGTAGCTTCCTAGGGTATATTACAAACGGCGATATTCCCAGAGAATTTACCTTAAGGTACCAGAATTCTAACTCCTGGAGCGAGTATCCCTCGTGAAAGGGATATCGCGACATATCAGAGGACGTATTCTAGACACGTCACATGGCAATCTACGACCTGAATAGAGATTCGTCTCGTAGGAGGGAGATTGACGAGATACGAATTCGGGAAAGAAAAAGGGGAGCCGCTCCCAAGGCTTCCCTATCCCCCGATTCGTATGCGTGCCTGGCGCCAATCCTGGCGCCATCTGTATTCCTTGTAGCGTACACGAGGTGCTATAGATACTGTATGTAGGGAGGGGTCCTACAGCCCTTTCTTAGAAAGGCAAGGGCGGGTCCATCAGGACGACATGGCTATCTCACCCAAAAATAGATTTTTCGCTTCGCTCAAAATCCGTTTTTTGGGCTCAAGCCATGTCGTCCTGATGGAAGTGTACCAGAGCATTACTGTATCTGTGGATTCTCAGAACGTGCCGTACTCCCCGGAGATATTTATTCCCGGTCGACTAGACCTAGAGACCTAAGATGTTACCGTTATACATCTTTTCAACTAACTATAAACTATGTTAGAGCTTCCTGCCCCCTACAGGGAAGAGTCCTACTAGACTCTGGAAAGTCTCGAAGAGTACATATATCTATGTATGAATACCAGGCAAGCTAATATAGTGGTCTCGCCCTATATTAAGTAAAGCATAGTTTGTAAAGGACCACTGCGTCAATATGAAATATCGACCAGTTTTCCGCACAATACTTGTATTGGCCAAAGGTTTTATATCCGCATAGGAGGAAAACCAATGCAACATAGCTTGCATAAAGGAACAATTCTATTAGAATTATCCCAGATAAGGTACATAGAATGAATGCTCAATTATACCAATAAATTGACACAGGTGAAGGAGACGCAAGGTTCTCAAGAACAAGCTTATTGACAGACAATAAACAGACAGGTTAACCACAATTATACATATATATATAAGAAGAGGATAACCCAAAACTTTAAGCATAAGTATGATAGTAAACAGGGCTTGTTTGTCTGAAAGAAAAACATTAGATGCCACTTTTAAGATACCGAGGTATCAAAGTCATAAAAGCCTGTATTACAAATCAATGACATTAGCGTTAGAAACGCTCGGCACACATGTCTGCACTTATGCTAGGTTCACCTTCGGAAATGGAACAGTCTGGATGGGCAACACAGTGCCCTCACTTAGTTTGTAGTACAGTATGTAACTACACACTCACCCTGGAATTAATCGTCCCAATTAAGACCACTGTTCCTCGCAGAGTTAAACAGTAGGGTTAACACCGCGACCCACTGCTACCACAGATCTCTTTTAGTTCCTCTACTTGCTTCGCATAGTGGCGAAAGAACACTCTGGAAGACTTCCAGCCAGTGTATGAACGGAGATGTTCAAAATCCATACAATTAAAGAAATTTAGGAATGAGGCAACTTTCCTCGGATCGTGACCTGCGGGTGTATTGTCAGGATCCGCTCTGCGAACAAAATATGTGATTTTTGCTCTGAGTTGATTCAGAGATAAATTTGAGCCTGATGTTTCTCCCCTGAATAGTTGACCACCCTTGAAGTCTGAAGTTCTATGAAGATAGACCTTTAGGCATTCTACTGGACATAGAGATGCATCTTCTTTCAGAGGGCAGATTCTCCAGGGACCCCACCTGTTGGTGGGTAACTCATTCTTGGCGAGAAACATAGGATCCGGAAACAGGTTCAGTTCTTCCCCATCCAGGAACTGAACACGACCTGCCTCTCTCGAGAGGCTACAATTTCACTAACCCTGGCCCCGGACGCGAGTGCAAATTAGGAAAATAACTTTTTGTGTCAAATCCTTTAACGCACATTCTTCATTGCTCAACAGAGAAGCGAAATGAAGAACTTGTCTAAAGACCATGAAATGGGCTTTGGAGGTGCTGAAGGTCTGAGCCTAGCACAGGCTTTCGGGACTTTATTAAAGATCTCGTTACCTAGGTCGACCTGGAAGGCATATAGAATGGGTCTTGTCAAAGCAGACTTACACGCTGAAATCGTGTTCGCTGCCAACCCTTGACCATGGAGGTGGGGAAAAAAGATAAGCAGAAGTCTGTCAAGATCTCCTGCGGAATCTTCGCCTTGACAAAAGGCCACCCATTTTCTCCAAGATGACTCATATTGCCTTCTAGTAGATTTGCATTTATATTCCTCAATGAAGTCTATACTGGCTTTCGAAATCCCGAAACGCTTTCTCACCGCTAGGGAGAGAAAATCATGAACTGCAGGGTCCGGGTTTTCTGTAATGAAGCGCAGACAGTTGACTTCTGGACTCGCTGGGTCAGAACTGGATCTGGTAGTGGTACAAACTTCAGCTACAGTTCCAATGCCAGGAGGAACCACACGCTGTTCGGCCACTTGTGGGCCACTATTGCCGCTACCCTTTGAAGGATCTCAGTTTGTTGAGGACCCTCAACAGAAGGTTGTGAGGAGGGAACAGATAAATCTTGGACCATCTGTTCCAGTCGAGGGACATCGCGTCCACTGCTTCCGCTAAGGGGTCCTCGTACGGGGCACGTACAGGGGCAACTTCTTGTTGTCTTTCGTCGCAAAGAGGTCTATCTGCAGTTCTGGGACTGATTCAGAATGAAGGAGAATGATCCTGCGTCTAAGGACCATTCCGACTCTATCGGTGTGAACCTGGATAGAGCGTCCGCTGTCACATTGCGGACTCCTTGAAGGTGAACTGCCGACAGGTACCACTTCTTCTTTTCCGCCAATCGGAAGACGGCCAACATCACCTGGTTGAGAGGTGGTGACCTCGATCCTTGTCGATTCAAGTATCTTACAACTACCTCGCTGTCTATTACCACTTTATGTGGAACGAATGACGCGGGGAGACTTTCTTTAAGGTAAGGAGCACTGCCCTAGCTTCTAGAAAGTTTTATGAGAAAGGTCTTGAATAGCCTGGACCAAGTCCCCTGGACTTTTTTCCGATGAGAGTGACCTCCCCATCCCTCCTTTGAGGCGTCTGAGTGAATCGTCACCGACGGGGGAGGTGGCTGAAGAAGAACCTGACTTCTTTAGATGTCTGGCTTGGGACCAAGGCCTGAGAAGAGTACTTAGCCGAAGCGGCTGGTCTTCTCAGATCTCTTCACGCGTTTGATGCATAACTTCTCCAAACTCCGATTGCATCCTTTAGCTGTGCTCTTAGCACTGGGTCTGTCACCGAAGCAAACTGGAGAGAGCGCAGTACTCTCTCCTGCTCGTGTCTTGATATCCTTTCGGCATCTTGAAGTCTCTTGACAGAACCCGCTATCTCCTTCCTTTTCTTCGCTGGGGTGGAGAAACGGTGTGACAAAAGGTCCCAGTGGATCTTAGCCACTGGAACTTTTGAGATGGAGAAAGTCGAGACTTTTTCTGTTGATCTTGAAGCCTAGGTACTCTAGGAACTGGATCACTGACTGGAAGCTTGCAAGCATTCTGTCTCGGATGCTGCCCACACCAACCAGTCGTCCAGGTAGGCTACTACCTGAATTCCCTTTAGGCGAAATTGTTTGAGAGCTACGCTCGCAAGCTTCGTAAAAATCCTTGGGGCTATGTTTAGCCCGAATGGCATGGCTCCGAAGGCGTATAGTCTTCGCTGTAGCCTGAACCCTAGGTAGGGGGAGAGTCGATGGCTAATTGGAATGTGCCAGTAGGCATCTGACAAGTCTATAGAGACGGAATATGCCCTCTTGGGCAGTAAGGTCCTTATGTGTTGCAGTGTTAGCATTTTGAATTTGCAATTCACTATGAACTTGTTAAGTGGCGACAAGTCCAGAATGACTCTGAGCTTTTCCGAGTCTTTCTTGGGAACACAAAACAGCCTCCCTTAGAAATTGATGGGCTTCACCCTTTTTCTCCAACCGTTCTTGAACGTACTCCTCCATAACGGGGGTGGAGTGTTGGAAAAAACCGAAGGTACGGGGGTGGAGTGCTGTACCAGCTCCCGCCCAATCCATTCTTGAGTAGGCTGTGGGCCCAGGGATCGAAGGTCCACCGATCCCGAAATTTCAGAAGTCTCCCTCCTACCGGTATCACCTCACTTGGACTGCCGTCCTGAGGTCTTGCCTTCCTGACCACGACCACCCCTGAATCCCCTTCCCCTTGAGGGGCGTCTAGACGAGCCTCTGGCTGCTCTTCTAGGCTTTGCTCGGAAGGAAGTAGACTGCCCTTCGAACGCTGGGGTGAATGCCGTGGACTGTGTCGACACGGCCTGGGGTACCCACTGAAAGGTGGTCGGGGTTTGTGCCACGATCTGGGGCACTGGGGGCAATGGCAATTGCAGTTGCTGTTGCTGTCTAAGAGGCTTGGCTGGCCGAGACGGTAGCCTAGTCCTCATAGTCTTCCTCTTTGGTTGAGGACCCTCATCCGGGGAAGACTTTCTTTTGATAGCCAGGTCCCACTTCTGGAGAAGGTTTCTATTCTCCAAGGTGGCTTTATCAAAAACTTCTTTGACCAAGTCGGTAGGGAAAAAGGTCTTTTCCCCAAATGTTGGAGGAGATTAGTTTCTTTAGCTCGTGCCTCACTGTAGCCGAGGTAAACACGAACTCCCTACAAGCTCTCCTTGCCTTGACGAAGCCATAAAGGTCCTTCGTCACTGTGGCCAGATGAGGCTTGGCCACTACCATGAACATTTCATGGACCTTGGGGTCACTTGCCATCATCTCGAGAGTAGTCTGAAGAGACATTGAGGCAGTCAGTCTTTCTTTTGTATCGAGCTCACTTCGCAAAAGAAAGTCAGACAGCTTAGGGGGGTCCTTGCCGAACTGACGTCCGGCAATATCAGCCTCCAACTTTCCACTTAGAACGTAAGATGGACGTCCTTCCAATCTTTGTGGTCCATAGGCAGGGCCAGCGACAAGGGTTTACACTCCTCTAGGGAGGGGCAAGACTTGCCGGCCTCGATTGCTTTTAGTACAGCCAGAAACCCTTTCTGTAAAAAAGGGGGAAGGCTCTAGTAGGCGAGGACACAAAGGAAGGGAGCTTCCTATTCAATGCAGCTACCTTTGAGTTAGAGAAGCCACTCTCTTTCATCGAAGATGAAAGTAGAGCTTGAGCCTTAGCATGGTCATCACTATGACCTCCTTCGGCTCTGCCTCCTCCTTTGAAGCTGGTTCCTTCCTCAGCCGGACATAACAGTCCGGATATGGTGCCTTGCTGGGCCAGAATTCCACCCTCCAGGGGAACTGAGCCCAGCATATCCGAGATGACGATCTTTCCAGTCGTCATCGACATGTGCTCAGCATACCTCCATGGGTTAGCATCCGAGCACAAAGGAAGGTCTTTCACATTGAGCTTTTCTGGGGCCCATGTGATTCTGCAAGGCACTGCATTCGCAGTTCCATTGCAGCCGCCTTCTCCTGATTCTCCTTCTGCATTTGTTGGATCATTCCAACAATAGAAGAGAGGGCCTGTCCCAGCTCTACTGGGAGACCGGCCGATGTAGAGGGACTTGAACTTCATCCTGGGCTTCTGCAAGGAGGTTTTCCTCCTGACACCCGTCCACATCAGATATCCTGTCATTTAGCTGGATGTCTTGCATCGCGACCGCGACTTCAGCATCCACCTGTATCTGAACTTAGGGGATCTCCTCTTGAGGCTGGGGAATCACTGCCTCAGCTGATGCCTTAGGGAAAAGATACGCCCTCATCTTCTCACTTGGAAGATAAGGGCCAGAAGTGTACTTTTGGAAGCCCCTTACCCAGGTACGAAGCTTCTTCCTAGCTATTTAAATGTCTCATTGATCAGGTTAGTGCACACAGTACATACCTGAGGGTCCCAATACCGGAGATCATCCTTGGAGACAGCGTATGCTGCGTGTCTCCTACAAAACTCATGTCCGCAGAGGTTCTTGCTGCTGCCATTGCAGAAAGCACTTCCCCACTTCGGAGAGTCCTTCTGTAAAGAGAAGAAATTTCCATGAGTATCAAGTGAACTATGTATCACTGGATATGCATAGTATAGCATAACAATTCATAAATGAAAGACACACACTTGTGTTTCCCTCACAACCCATTGTTGCAGCCTTCCAGATAATAAAATCAAAAATGGTTTATCTCTACTAGAGTAACCAATGCAAGGTTTCCATAGGAAACAGGTGGAGCTCACACCTAGGCAATGATTTTAAAAATCCTGGATAATAGACGGGGAAGAACTCTGCTTCCTGTCTGAGGGCAACAGCAAAGGGCTGTGTAAGAAAACACAATAGTGTTAGAAGATACAGTGCTGTACCTAAACTTTTACTATAGTTTTCTTCTTACTGTATATGCTATACAGAAGAATACTAGTACAGTATAGGAGGATGTGTGCCGGCCTGCCTTTGCCGGCCGGCACACACCACAATTAGCTTTAAAGTATACTACTTAACAGCTATAGGGCGGCAGCCCTCTGGTTCAAATGCCTGTGCCGGCGGCAGCAGCTGCCGGCCAGCAACAGCCAGTGTTGGCCGGCAATGATTGCCGGCCAGCAACTACACAAGGTAGTACCCAGCTGCCGGCCACACTCTTGGTGACCGGCAGACAAGGACTGACATAAGCCGGCCGGCAAAGGTCCAAGACCGATGCCAGCCGGCAGCAAAAGAACCAGAAGACTACCCCTGCCCGGCTGCCGGCCTCACAGGCCGGCAGCCGGCCTCATAGGCCGGCTGCCGGGACAGGTACAGCACTAGAAGAAAATAGAATGGATGCCGGGATAAGAGTGTACACAACCCCCCAAGCCCGGCAACCGAAAGAGTGCATATAAGGAAGGGGAGAAACTTAATTCAGGCTTCCTTGACCAATGCCGTCCGGCTCTGCCGGCAGGCATGGATGAGGGACCAAGAGAGGTCCGGGCAGCACTCGAAAACATAAGACCCTTGCCGTCCAGCGTCTCTGCCGGCCGGCAATGGGCTTAGTCAATCCATATCCCAACCTATACTAGGTCCAGAAGTAGAATGACATATGGTACAGTAATACCCCTGCCGGCCAGCTCTGCCGGCCGGCAAGGTACAGTACAGTAATGGCTAGGCCATTACGGAGATAGAGGGGGAAGGGACAAGAGGGTCCTGCCAACCTTGCTTTAGTGACAGATCACCCGCAGCCAAGAACTCTGTCTTAGCCTAAGGGAGATCTAAGGGAAAGGGCCAGCGCAGTAGTATAATACCTGCCAGCTTCCAGAGCACCAAAGCAAGGAAGGCGTTGCAACTCCCAAGGGAAGATTTATCCTCCCCGAGAACAGCAACAGGACTTAGTCTGGTCGATCACACAAGAAGGAATCATAACTACAGAAACCTTCGACAGTGACCTAAGGGAGCTCAGCTCCCTTTGTAAGTGTTAGGTCAGCGAGGGAGACTCTGCCCCAAGCCAAACAACACGGACTCAGACTAAAAAACTCTGTTGTTCTGTCCCTCTTTGAACCAGACTCAGCAGGAACAGGAAGGTACAGTAACACCCTAGTATAGTTTTATCGAAAATAAATTCGGAAAAAACCACTTAGGGATAAGCCCAAGGCTTAAACAGAGGGAAAGGGATTGCATACCTTCTCCGAAGAAAAGAAAGCAACCGGGGAGTATGATAAAGTATACTAAGGCTCCATAAGCAATTAGCCTAGGCACCAAGAGAATCGATTACCTAATTCACCGAAACTCTCACGTATACAATCTTGGAAATATTCCACACAGTCTAAATGTATAAAATATAGCCTAAAGCTTCAATAAAATTTTAATTACACTCGGAAAAACCATAATCATGCATTAAGTACTAGGACCAAACGACTAGGCTACATGGCCTAGCGTAGGCCAGAATGGCGAATACTTCGCCAAATAATACTAAGCACGAAAGGAAATCCTATGTAAAGCTAAATAGCTAAATTTTATTAAGCAAAACAACCAGGAATGTCACTCTGACTAACTAATTTATACCTAGCGAGTGACAGTGTCCAGGACACCTCTGGTAGGCTACGGCTCTTGTATCAAAGATTAATCCTATTAATCACTCAAAATTTTACCAAGAGCCTACATTTATACATAACAGACACTATACTCAACTTATCCGAGGTCAACGAAGACGAAGAAGCCATGAAAAGTTGAATAAATCCAAGATTTGCGAGAAAAACAGGAAAAAACACCGAGTTGTTAAGCTACGCAAAAAGGAATACAGATGGCGCCAGGATTGGCGCCAGGCACGCATACGAATCGGGGGATAGGGAAGCCTTGGGAGCGGCTCCCCTTTTTCTTTCCCGAATTCGTATCTCGTCAATCTCCCTCCTACGAGACGAATCTCTATTCAGGTCGTAGATTGCCATGTGACGTGTCTAGAATACGTCCTCTGATATGTCGCGATATCCCTTTCACGAGGGATACTCGCTCCAGGAGTTAGAATTCTGGTACCTTAAGGTAAATTCTCTGGGAATATCGCCGTTTGTAATATACCCTAGGAAGCTACCCTATAGGAACTTCCATCAGGACGACATGGCTTGAGCCCAAAAATATATATATATATATATATATATATATATGTGTGTGTGTGTGTGTGTGTGTGTGTGTATATATATATATATATATATATATATATATATAGTATATATATAAACGTAATTCCTGAGACGGTTCTGTTTCTTAAAGATAATAAGAGAAAGATGAATATACAGTACAATTGAGAAACTAATCTTGGGCAAGTCTTCCTAATATCGTAGAACATTTATCTCACGTTGTTTTCATATAATTAATACGTCCTTGAAACGTGTCTTTCAGGTCGTGGAAATGCGATCTTATACTCCATATTTTCCTATGTAAATAGAAAGCTATGCTACAACCTAGAATGCAAATACTTTATGGTATGTTTATCTATAATAGTACATCGAACAAGACGCTAAGAATATTCACCCAAACGAAGAAATGTAGCTGTTTCTGAAAAAGTTCTTGAAATATTGAAGGAAACCGATTGATTAAGTAATAAACATCATATATAACCTCAGCTCGTCTCCAAAAACCTAACTATAAATTGTGGTTTTGCATATGTTAGAAAAGACGGTTATTGTTCACTGAGGACATTTAATCCTTCTTCGCTGTTTCAATGTAGTAAAACGGCTAGTAGACAAAGGATCGTGGTGGTGCTATTTTGGTATTTAGGAAGCAATTACAACCAACAAGTCAGCTGAAACATCATCAACAACAAGCGCACTCCTTTAACCCAATGTTGTAGTTAGGGAGCAAGAAGGAAAATTACATGTTTTCTTCTAATCCAGGAAGCCATCTGTTGCTACATCAAGAGCCTTCATTAAGATGAAAGAGGAAAAAGGCCGTAAATGTGTGTGACTTTTGTGTGTACGTGCTTGCACTTCTGCAATAAAAGCAATAAAGATGGTAAAGAGAATATATATTTACCTAACAACTGTTCTTCCTTTAAGGAGAGTAGCTTCAGAAGTACGATTAGATATTTTCAATCTGCGTAAATTTTAGGCATCTACATTCGGAATTTATATTTGATTATGTACTTAGATTTTGGCTTCTTTAGAAGACAATTCGCAAAAGGCTATAGCTCTAAACAAAGTAAAATCCAAAGTTGATAAGGGTAAATTCATCAAAGTAATTGACATACTGAATCACTATCATTTTCCTGTAGCTTTTCGCTGTAACTCTTGTGTCAAAATGATAGTAAAATTCTACATAGGTTAATGTAGCTGTTCTGGGATGATTCAAGAAATCATAGTTGAAAAACAGAAAGTAGGTGGTTTATTAACAGCTAAACCTCAACTAAGTTTTGTCTCTTCTGCGTATCGACAGGTGATCTTTCTCGACTTTGGCTGCTCTCTCTCTCTCTCTCTCTCTCTCTCTCTCTCTCTCTCTCTCTCTCTCTCTCTCTCTCGAAAACTTTCGTGAATGTGATGGCATTTGCTTTAGATAAGACCAAAGGCTTCTAAGTAAGTCTGCCAAAAGAGAGTTGTAAATAAATATCTCTTATTATAGTCATATATAATTTAATTGTTTGTTTTACCTTTTATGAGAATTTAACAACTATAGAGTACGTTGTTATTAAACGATTGACTAACATCTAAACAATAATACGTATTAAATCATTAGATATTCATCATCAAATCACAACAAAACCTCATTTTTATGAGCTGACTGTTAAAATTTAATATATATATATATATATATATATATATATGTGTGTGTGTGTGTGTGTGTGAATACTTAACTACACTTGTAGGAAATTGCATTTCTTGCTCTTCTACGTTAATAAGGGATACTATTGAAATTAGATTTTATTCATATAACTCTGACTTCGGTACGGATCATGTACTGTACGCAAGTAATAGAGAAATTATTTGGTGATTATGATAATCATTCAATGGGTATAATTGTCTTCGTAAATGTTGACCAGGAAATGAGAATCCACCTCATAAGTTTTTGAAATCTGAGCTCAGATCCATCTTTCTTTTGCAATCAAACCAGGAAAATTCTCTTCCATGCTGGCAGTGGCAATGATTCGAATTTTTAATTAGTAAAATTATAAAGCGTTATTTGAAAAGGAAAATCATCATTTAGAGTTTTCATGGAAGCTATCTTTCAACGATCTTGCATTTTTCTTAATGTTTTTATTTAAGAAATTATTTAGGGACTGTTGGATCTGTCATTACCATGAAAACAAAGAATGAATGAATGAATGATTTAAAGTTTTCAGGCATCCTGACATCTAAGGTCATTGACGCCGGTGAAAACAAAGAGTCTACGTAATAGCATATATAGATAACCATACATATTTCACAGTTTGTTTATTTAAAATAATCAACAATGGTTAAAATTAACTATTTTCAGATACAAAATAAACAATTAACAAACCGCAATGGAGTCTCCCTTTAGTCACATATAATGAATGATAGTGTAGCTTACAATATATGTATGAAGTCACTCTCGCCTTAATGTTTGAAGGAATAATGTCAAACAATGCTGCCTTGAGAGTGATGGATAAGATCTCGTATTATCATTACGCGAAAGATAACAGCATTTCGATCTTCATTATCCTCGGTTTCAAATCAAACCATATTCATGATTTCTTCTTTTCCAGCTGCGTTAAACTTGGTGTCAATCTAAGCGGAATTCTGTGAATAGTCTCCTAAATAAAGGACTCAATGGCAATAGGAATACCCCAAAACAAATATTATGCAGATGCATTAACACCTTATTTAAAAGTGATAGCAAAGTGAAAGGAGCTGAATGCTTTGGATGAAAGAACAAATGCTCGACAGCTGTTCCAGTGCCAACGAATTTTCATGCGCAGGGAGTGCTGTCTCTTCGAGAGCGCAGAGCAGAACAGAGGACACAGTAAGATGGCTTAAAAGAGACAGACACCAACCTTCACAATTAGTTATGTTAGGATCCCAAGAGACTGTGTATTCACGTTTAACTTCAGAATGTGATTTTAGATGATAGGATTCCATATAATGTGTATATTTGTTTTTCAAAATCATCCATATGGTTTGTGAAAAAATGCTGCTTAAGGTAAGACCCATGAAAGTCACCCGTAATAAATCAAATGAAATAAGTATCATCTCTGGTGCGTTTCCAATCGTATCAATTAGAATAATAGCACAGGCAGCATTTTAGATCATTCCAAGATGAAGTCACATTTTCCTAATTAAGTATTTGACCCATTCACCGAAAGTATCCCTGCTTTAGTTTTTTCTCATTTCTAAAGGTGTTTTATTTTTACATTTTAGTTATGCTTTTCTTCGGCTTACTTTAAGTCTAATTTACTGAGGTTACTACATCCTTTATCATAGCAGCTAAAGAGAGCACCCAAGAAAGGGTCAAGTTGACAAAGAAATAAAAGCCAGAATCGAGAGACAAGACTCTCTCCGCTCACCAGCTGGACCAACTCCAATCACCTGATGACTAAGACCAGACTGAGGCTCCAAGAGTCTAAATAGA
>NC_090733.1:59482287-59487287 GCF_036898095.1 Palaemon carinicauda
AGAAGAGTGCTAAGGGAAGAGGTCGTCTCGAAGTAGAGACTCCTTCACAGGTCAAGAGAAAAGGAATATAGAAAGAGAAATCCCAAGGTCAAACTTCCGTTTACTGCCAATAGGATTGTAGACGTTTTTTCCTTAGAAATCCTGTGCTGCAGTGCCAAGAAATTGTTGTTGGAAGCTCTGCTTCCAATGTATACTGTTTAACCATCTCCCTAGCCACTGAATATCGACGTATCAATTACGACGGTATTTGTCAAGATGTTGTCAAGTCTCGTGTCAGTGGAAAACAATATGTTAAAATTATTATGGCCATTTTCTCAACAATCAATCTCTTACTATGAACTATGGCTCAACGCCCACAACTCGTTTACGTATTGCAAGCTAAGCTATAACTCTAGTAGGAAATTAAAATGCTTGAAGCCCAAGGGCTCCAACAGGAAAAAAATAACCCAGTAAGGAAAGGAAACTAGGAAATAAATACTCTATAATAGAAGTAATAAGCAATCAAAATAAAATATTTCAAGAACAGTAACAACATTAAACTACAAAAAATTTAAAAAAGAAGAAGAAGAGAAATAAGAAGATAGAATAGTGTGCCTGACTGTACTCCAAAGCAGGAGATCTAATCCAAGACAGTGGAAGGACTTGGTACAGAGGCTAAGGCACTACCTAAGACTAGAGGACAATAGTTTGATTTTGGAGTGTCGTTCTCCTAGAAGAGTTGCTGGCCATAACTAAAGAGTCTTACCAAGAGGAAAGTAGCCACTGAAAAATTGAAGTGTTAATCCCTTGAGCGTAGAAGAATTGTTGTGTAATCTCAGTGTTATCAGGTATATGAGGACAGAAGAGATTGTGGAATGAATAAGCCAGACTATTCGGTGTATGTGTAGTCAAAGACAAAAAGAACTGTAATCAGAGAGAGGGATCCAATGTAGTACTGTCTGGCCAGTCAAAGGACCCAATAACTTTCTAGCGGTACTAGGATATCTAATGTCTGGCAAAGGAGTTTTCTTGTTTTGTTCTTCTTAAATAATACTTTAATATTTTTAATATTATCTGATAATACAAGATCATATATATATATATATATATATATGTGTGTGTGTGTGTGTATTATGTATATATATATATATATATATATATGTGTGTGTGTGTGTGTGTATATAAATAACAACCACAATGGTATTTAATACCGAATTATATCTTGGGAATATATATCTACTGGAATTAATTTATGATAATAGCTTCTGGCCGAGCAGAGAATCGAACCCCTGCCTATTCAGCCGAATCTCTGCCCTGCCAGAAACTGAAAATATCTATCTATCATATATGAAGGCAATCTTTATAAGAAAAAGATACTGTATACTTTTCTGTATAATTGAATTTGAATTGTTGTACTTTCTACTTTTATTTTCTTGGTAAACAAATGTTTACCATTCTGTACAAGTGTGTTCTTACAATAATAATTATATTAATGATAATTGTGATGTTAGTGCACTGACGATTGTAAAGCGTCGTCTTTGAATTGCTAGAACTTTTCTTATATCATTTTCAAGTGTACCTGTTGAAAATTTTTACGTGTACAGTAACACATGACTAATTTAGATGGCATAAACGGGTCACAAGATGTACATTTTATAAGATATGATTCTTGATTAGAAGACGTATGTGCAAAAACCCATCAAGATATCAGAATCGGACTTCCAAATTATTCAAGAGAATTGCTGCATATCGTACAGCCAACAAATAGTGTCGATACAATAGATACAGATATTTTCAAATTATTAGAACCGAGATGTATGTCTACTGTAGGTTCTAGACTCTAGAGCTTTCAAATATGCGGCCTCAAGACTATACAAAATCCCACTAGACGTCCGAAAGACTGAAAATATTAAGGCTTTCGAGGAGAAACTGAAGACTTTCTTGTCTTCTAAGTGCTTCGATAATGTGGATTTGACAATAAACACGACCTATGCTGTATGATACGCTAAACGCCTAAGAATGTATACGATAAATTGATGGTGTAGGTCCCGTAGGACACAGAGTTCCCCTTTGTGATAGGGCCAGAAAAACAAGCCTGAAGTAAGTCAGCAAAGTACACACTTTCAGCCGCGTTTCCTCGGCCCTTCCTTCATACCATTTTTGGTCATTCGAGAACAGATTATCTATCAATTGTATGCAGCAGAAAGCAAGCGCCTTCTGGTAAAATTATAACTTATACTCGTACAATAATTTATTTCCCAATTAGATATTTGGTTTTATAGCACACAGATACCACGTTAGAGTAAATTAATTTTGATACACATTTTCAAAATTGAAATCACATGAATGCTAAAATTACATTATAAAGTCTTCGGATTTCCGAAAAATCCTCTAGGAACCAGCTTTTCTTGTTTCCAAGCTATGAAGTAAATTTGTTTTGCATATGGGCCTAAGCTGTGGTAATTAAGTGACGGTGCTTTACAATGTAAAGCCGTAAATATAAAAGGAAGTCAATGAATATAGGAATTTGACCCCAAATAATCACACTAAAGCCTTCGAGGTGGTTCTTCCTTTCACTGAATAAGAGGTGGCTCAGAATGCATAATGTCACGTTGATTAGGCGTGATCTGGCGAAAGCGAGCATCCTACGCAGTAGGTCCTGATCCTACGTGGTTAATCCTACTTGAATGCCAGCAAAGAAGGTACACTAGCGGGGTCAGGGGAGGGCGGGATATCACGGAGGGTCGTAACCCCACCCATTTTTGGGAAAAAAGTATGACTTAGAATTAGGGTTTTCAAGAAAAAAAAAAGTTTGACTGTTAAACTTTGGGTTTTCGAATAAACGTTTGACTGTTAAACTTTGGGTTTTCAAAAAAAAGCGTTTGCCTGTTAAAATTTGAGTTTTCAAGATAAAAGGTTTGACTGCTAATCTGGATTTTTGCGACTCGGCATATGGGTGGAAAATATACTGTATATTTTGACATCTTTATTTTCATGTTTCATCCTTGATTAAGTTATTTTGCATTGACTTATGCATAGCCGTTTTCAAAAGTGAACTTTCCCCTTCTATCTTTATTCTCGAATCAGAATGAATTTGAAATCGTAATCTATTTGTGGCTGAATGTTTGAATGTAGCGTGTATTAGTGATAATAGCATAAACAGTCCTTTGCCAAAAATGTTTTTATTCATTTATCATTCACAATAGACCAGGGTGAGTAGGCATCAGCTCAATCTCAATTCTCTTGAAGATTTATTTCTTAGGCAGAGTGAAATCAATATATATATATATATATATATATATACATATATATATATGTATATAATTTTATATATATGTATATATATATATATGTATATATATATATATATATATATGCATACACACACATATATATATATATATACATATATATATATATATAGAGAGAGAGAGAGAGAGAGAGAGAGAGAGAGAGAGAGATTATGGTCAGTTATGAGATGAATTATAACTTGGAAACATAAAAACTGAGAACTTTCTTATGAACATTTCACTGGTATTCTCTGATTTAACGGTCCCCTTAAAGAGATCTTTGCTAGATGACTGCTAAAGTGAGACTCACAGTCTCACCACCAAGATGGAATAAATAACATGAGGCGAGACCGTCGGTCACTCAGTTCCCACACTGTGACGTCACTGGTGCAAGTTGACTGAGCACTGCACTTAATGGTTATGTCATGACGGTAATTTGTTGCTATGCTGGTGTTCACAAGTTCCTTAACACGAAATTATTCTCTCTCTCTCTCTCTCTCTCTCTCTCTCTCTCTCTCTCTCTCTCTCTCTCTCTCTCTCAAGATATCTAAGACCTTGCCATACAAAATATAATCTTGTTGGAATACAAATATCGAAAGTAACGACGGTGAATGAATATATAAAAAAAAAAATCTTTCCCGACTTTCATTGAATTAGCATAATGTTCTTTTAGGCTAATGGAAGCCACTTAATTCTCAATATACTACATGACTAATTAATAGATCTATACTTTTATTACCAGACTAAATGCTCTGGCCCCACGATATCTCTCAATAGGTTTTTTAAGAAATAAAGGAAATAGGCCTAATTATTGTTGGACAGGAAGACTACTCAGAAATAGGTCACTACGTATATGCCTTATAATCTGTTCGAACAACTTTATATTCATAAAACGAAAGTATGAAAGAAAAAAATGGATAGCCATAGTCCGATAATTTATTGCATAGGCTAGGCCTATTCTAATTTTGTACTCTATTTTAAGAATTTAGTCCAGGCTACTTATCAACGGAAGGTATGTCACTAAAAACTGACCAACGAGATTGTAAAGAAATTGTTAAACCATACCTGACTTTACGTTCTTAACAGGTAAATTTAAAGAGGGAACTGTGGTTTTCTTTAATCGTGAGGGGCAACAAAGCAACTGACAGAATGAAACTGTGACAAGTACATCGCTCAGTCGATGAGCTCCAGTGACGTCACTGGAGAGGGAAATAACGATCGGATCGCTCGGTGAACACACCTTATATATTCCGTCTTGGTCACTACTAAACAAAAAGAAAAAAACAAAAAACAGCTTAATATACAGTCGTAACCATTCTACATTACCATCATTATGATAGTCACAAAATAGTTAATATTCATTCTATATCAATACTAAGAAGAATTAGATATCAATTGCCAAATATACTTTTTACATGAAAATAATAGGGAAGTTCGTAAAATATAGTTTACTAGATGTAGACTTTAGTCATATCCTGATACATTAATGTTCATTAAATTAGTTTTCTATGAAGAGGTATCAATTACTTCATGAAACTGTAACACATGAATTTAGTTATAGTGAATATCAGTATAGATTATATAAGTTTTAACTAAAAATATAATCAAAGTATATAAACAGAGAGAGAGAGAGAGAGAGAGAGAGAGAGAGAGAGAGAGAGAGAGAGAGCAAACCATCAATAATCCAAAAAGAGACTTCAGCTGCAGAATATCTTTACTATAACTTCATAT
>NC_090733.1:59489787-59499787 GCF_036898095.1 Palaemon carinicauda
TCAGTTTTACTCATATTCATTTTCAGTTCTACATTTCTGCTTTCTCTAATCAAATATTTTATCATCTTTTGTAATTCCTTCCTTGATTTACAAAACACAACTATGTCGTCTGCACATCTCACATTGTTAAGGTATTGCCCATTGATATTAATTCCAGCAATTACCCAATCCAAATCCTTTCCATTAGCTGGTTAATTACATGGATATAGTCAGTTGTTGAATACCCATTTCTAAAGCCTGCCTACTCTCTTAGTTGATTAAAGTCTAGCTGTCTTTCTATTCGGCCTGATATATATATATATATATATATATATATATATATATATATATATATATATATATATGTATATATATATATATATATATATATATATATATATATATATATATATATATATATATATATTACGGAAAGCAAACTTATTGGGAGGTAAGGTTTCAGATCTATTGTGACTCCCTTTTTGGGAATCAGTCAAATGCTTAAGTTTTTCCGATCTGTAGGATAGAGCTTTCTTGCAGGCATTTGGTGTAGAGTTCAGTGAATTTTGCTACTATGAAATTTCCTATATCTATTATTAAATAAATTGTTAAGCTATCTTCTCCTGATGCTTTGCCTCTGCTCATGCCTTTTAATGTTTTCTTTGCTTCTCCTACTGTTACGTTTGGTACCGGCTCAGGTGTCTTATTATTTCTATTGGTGAATTTATTTCTTATGTCACTATTTATACATATAGCAATGTATAGAAATCCACAATTTGTATCACTCCATCTTTATTGTAGATAACATTTCCATCTTCATCCTTTAATCAAACATTTGTTGGCGCCCTATTCAAGGTCTTTTTTTCATCAATTTGATGCTTCTTCCTTTCTTTAGTCTTTCCACAATGTTGGTCTGATTATGTTTACGAATTTCTTGGGTTTTTACTTTGTATATTGTTTTGAATAGTTCTGATAATTCTATTTCATCTTTATTGGATTTTACCCTCATATCCAATATTTTCTTTATTAGTTTTTTGGATTATTTTCATTTGACTGCAGCTTGAGGCAGTTGTGTGTATGAATGCTGGACTACTATTATTGTTATTTTTTTACCAGAGCAGAAGTGTTTGTTTATTTTCTAAAGCCCTAATTCCTCCTTTGGAGAGATTTTCCTTGAATGTGAAATTGATTGTTGATGACCTGGCTTGTGATAAGGAACTTGATACGACCACTCAGAATTATATAATTGTTGATGACCCGGACTGAATGATCTTTCGATTGCTGTTGATGATGATGATGATGATGATGATGATAAGGATGATAACCACGACCCCAATCAGGAAGGTAGTTGTGGCAAATTGCCACACAGTGGGACTGTTAACCACAGAGCTGTGGTAGTGTGCCGCAAAAGACAGTTCGGCTTTGTGTGGACGACTGTGTTGGTGTCAACATAATATATATATGAACACATGTAATTTATTTTGGTGTTAGTGTGCGGTGTAATTTTAAGTTTGTTAGGGTTTTTTTGGTTTATTTGAATGGTGTCACGGTTATTATATATTTAGTGTTAAGTTTTTGATTAGTTTTAAGTGATATTATTTTGACTGTGGATGGTTCGTATTAAGCATATTAGTTTTAAGAAATATAGTTTTAGGGTTATGTTTTGTTTTTATGTCTTTTTTGTCCAAGAGTCCTGCTGCTGATAAGGTAAGGGGAAAGTTTGTATTGAGGAGACTATTGTCAGTAAGGGTGATCCAAGGGTTGGGGTTATTCTTGCAACATCCTGCCACATTATTTTGGCGCCCGAACAGGGACTGCCGAGGTGGGATTGGAAGCTGGACTGTTGGACGAAGGACTGATAGGATAAGAAATTAGATTAAGGTTGATGAAAATGGAAGAACAATTAAGTATAGTAAGGGAGGAATTGCGGTTGGCTAAGGAGCGAGAGGAGAAGTTGTTGCTTGAGAATGTGTGGCTGAGATGTGAGAATGAGGAGATGCGAAAGGAACTGAAAGCTCCAAAGGGAACTGTAGAGAGAGTGGAAGAAGTTTTGAGATGAGGACGCAAGAAAACGAGGAACGAATGGAGAAACGAATGGGAGCTATGTTGGGGCAAGTAATGAGAATGATGAAAACGTTCATGGGTGAAGGTGCAGTCGGAGGAGTGGCTTCTGCTTCAGGTAATAGGTTGATAGTGGAAGAAAAGGTTAAGGTGAGTGATAATGGGAAAGGAAGTGATAGTAATAGTGATAGTGAAGTTAAAGGGACTAGGTATAATAAGGATGAATAGAAAGGTGAGAGGAAGGATGAAAGGAAAGGTAAAAGTGATATGAAGAAAGAGAAGAAAAAGTGTCAGGATGAGATCGAGGATGATCGTGAATGAGTGAAAGTGGTGAGTAAGAAAAGGGCTAGGAAGAGTATAATCAAGGATAGGAGTATGAGTGTGGAATTAGATTCTTTATATTCTAGCGAGGAAGTAGGAAACAAGAAGGAAGGTAGCAGTGATAATAGCATTGAGAATGAACGGGATGTGCGTAAGACTGTGTTTATGAGAGAGGTACCTCGGTGTGAAAGGTTCAATGAGCATAGTAGTAAGGATGTATACGAGTTTTTCAAGGAGTATGAGAGGTATTGTCAGGATAAGTATGCTGATAGTAAGAGAGTTTGGACTAGGGAGTTAGGAGAATATTTGACTGGGTATTTGTTGACGATGTATGGTGTGATAATGAGTGTGGGGGATGTTGAATATGATAGTGTGAAAGGTAGGATAATTGAGCAGGTAAAACGTATGAAAGGGAGTGTTAGGTATAGACGTTAAAATTATTTTGATGAGGCTCGAATGAATGTGGGTGAGGCTATTTCTATGTATGTATGTCGGTTAGAAACGTTAGCAAGGAAGAAGTATGGAGATGAAGGTATAAATGAGAATAAGGAGTTAATGAGGAAGTTTTTGGCGACAGTACCTGAGAATGTGTGTGAATTTATTCATTTGAAACGGGAGAAAATGAGGTGGACGAAGGAAAGATTGACAGGGGATGATATTTTAGAGATAGTTGAGGATTACGAGTTAGACAGATGTATAAAACAAAGTAAATCTGTGAATGTGAGAGCTGGAATGGAGGAAAGTGTGTCAGAATTCGGTAATTTTAATGATGCTATTTTGAGAGGACCGATGAGGATAGCTGATAGTGTAGTAGATAGGAGTGTTAGGGCGAGTAATGTAGAAATACATGTACGGACAAATGAAGGGTTTAGGTAGGTAATCAGGTTTGGAGAGATAGGAGTGCTAGTGTGCAGTGAGGTAGGTCAGGTAGTTGTGTCCGTGAAGAGAAGTGTTATAGATGTGGGAAAGTAGGGCATAAAAAGAATGAGTGTAGATGGGTGTTAGGAGCATGTTCCGGGTGTGGAGAGATAGGGCATCGTATTAGTGAGTGTAAGAAAGAGAGAGTGGTTAAGTGTTATCGATGTGGTATGACTGAGCATATAGCGAGTGGATGTAGGAGTAGTTGTACGAATGTGATTTGCGGCAATTGTGGTAAGGATGGGCTTTATGTGAGGATGTGTAGGGAACAGCGTACAAAGTGTACTGAATGTGGTGTAGATGGGCATGTAGCTAAGGTTTGTAGGAAGAAGGCATTAAGTCAGCCAGGACGTTCGTGAAACTAGTTAGTAAGAGGGTTCAGCTGGGCGAATTCTCTTGTGTGTAAGGAGGGAATAGGATTAATATTTGTGAGAATGGGATGAATAATTGGTTGGAAATGAGTAAGTATGAACCTAGTATGCATGAGAAGTTAGGGTTGGAAAATAAACAGTTGGTGTTAGTAGAATATATGAAAAGGAAGAATACTAGAGCTATAAGTAAGGATGAAAGAAGGGGAAATTTTATAAGTAAAAGTGAGAATGGAAATAAGTACGACAAGGGTGTAAATGTACAGGTGAGTATGGAAGATAAATGTGTTAATACAGATGAATCATGGCTAAGTATGAATGATACCTATAGTGTGTGTGGTTTTTCCTTAGATGATGTAAAAGAAAGTATGACTGATGCGAGAATGAGAGATAGGAGAATGATAAGTAGTATGAATGAATCTTTTATTAAAGTAGAAAATGGTTTGGATGAAATGGATGAATTGTTGACGGGAATAAGTGAAATTTTAGAGCATGATGATAGCGAGGTAGATGGGATTGTACATGATATATTAGATGATGGGGATTTAGATAGGAATAGTGTTAATGTAGCGAATGATTATGATAAGGAAGAAGTGAATGAGAGAGTGTATGAAGGCCCAGTTACTCGGAGTAGAAGTCCCATTCCCAACTGCGATTGGGTAATGAAAAAAATAATGTAAGTGGTTGTGTGAAAATGTAGAAGGATTTGCCAAAGTAAGGGGGGAGGAATGTGGAGGATCAATTTTTATTTATTTTTATTTTGATGTTGTTTGCCAAATCGAGAGAGAGAGAGAGAGAGAGAGAGAGAGAGAGAGAGAGAGAGAGAGAGAGAGAGAGAGAGAGAGAGAGAGAGAGAGTGTGTGTGTGTGTTTGTGTATCAGCGAGCGAGAGGTAGTTAGTATATTGATTGTTTGTTGTGAGAAAGACTGTTGGTATAACTGAGATTGTTTGTTTATGTTTTAGCTAGGTTAGGACAATGCTGAATGTCTTGGGTAAATGATTATTTTGATTTGACTGCAGCTAGAGGCAGTTGTGTGTGTGAATGCTCGACTACTATTATTATTATTTTTTTTCAGCGCGGAAGTGTTTGTTTATTTCTAAAGCCCTAATTCCTCCTTTGGAGAGATTTTCCTTGAACGTGAAATTGATTGTTGATGACCTGGCTTATGATAAGGAACTTGATACGACCACTCAGAATTATACAATTGTTGATGACCCGGACTGAATGAGCTTTCGATTGCTGTTGATGATGATGATGATGATGATAAGGATGATAACCACGACCCCAATCAGGAAGGTAGTTGTGGCAAATTGCCACACAGTGGGACTGTTAACCACAGAGCCGTGGTAGTGTGCCGCAAAAGACAGTTCGGCTTTGTGTGGACGACTGTGTTGGTGTCAACATAATATATATATGAACACATGTAATTTATTTTGGTTTATTTGAATGGTGTTACGATTATTATATATTTAGTGTTAAGTTTTTGATTAGTTTTAAGTGATATTATTTTGACTGGGGATGGTTCGTATTAAGCATATTAGTTTTAAGAAATATAGTTTTATGGTTATGTTTTTTTTTTATGTCTTTTTTGTCCAAGAGTCCCGCTGCTGATAAGGTGAAGGGAAAGTTTGTATTGAGGAGACTATTGTCAGTAAGAGTGATCCAAGGGTTGGGGTTATTCTTGCAACATCCCGCCACAACTTTAACTTATTTAACACTGTTACTTGACTAAATTGACATTTTCACAGAAAATAAAATCTACTTAAGTTTTCGTTTCTACATTTGAGCTTCTCCGTAACCATTTTCAATGTTCTTTTTTTATCAAAAAAGGTTTTCATGATTTTAAGATTGTTTCTTTCTGGAAATTTTACAAGCATGTCTCCTCTGTCATTCCTTGTGTCGATAAATTTACCTACTGCTGATTCTCGTCTCTTCTTTCGACCTACTTTACCTTTAAATCACACAAAACATGTGAAAATTGAGTCTTATGCTCTTTTCTCATTATATATATATATATATATATATATATATATATATATATATATATATATTTATATATTTATATATTTATATATTTATATATGTATGTATGTATATATATATATATATATATATATATATATATATATATATATATATATATATGTATGTATGTATATATATATATATATATTTATATATTTATATATTCATATATGTATGTATGTATATATATATATATATATATATATATATATATATATATATATATATATATATATATATATATATATTATGTCAGATATTCTACTAGTAGGAGTGTATCTTCTAATACATAGATAAAAGCAAATTATTTACCATTTCATACCGCCACCTCTCTCTCTCTCTCTCTCTCTCTCTCTCTCTCTCTCTCTCTCTCTCTCTCTCTCTCTCTCTCTCCTGGTATATGTATGTATTAATGTCATATGTAAATATCAATATCATTCGGTTTTTAATGTCTATTCATGATTTGTTGGTGCTCATATTCCTGTTGTTAAATTAAGCGTTTTCGTTTATTTTGCTGAATTTATTTCGATCTGACATTTTTGAGGATTTTAAACCATTTGTTGGAACACTTGTAACGAGGCAATGACATTTTCGAGGGGGTAAGATCAGTTCTCAGAAATCTCTGATATGGCTGTTTTATCGGTTAGCTTTTGTTCTGTTCAGCTTCTCGGGCAAAAACTTCTATCTATTGAAAGTGGAAATTTAAATGAGATTATAATGCTTTTTGATTGCTACGATTTTTGTTCAATATCACTAGTAATCTACGAGACATAAAAAATCCATAATTGTTCAAAAAGTTTACCGGTTTGACATGTAATATATTCAAAACAAAACTGAAGTTTTAATTAGCAAGGTGACTTGTATGTTGGTCTTTATTGCCTACGAAAAAAAATACAGTAGATATGATAAAAAGGGAAAAAAAGGAAAATCCACAAAGAAATAAAAACCAGGCTTTTCTTCGGAAAACAGACATGAAGAAATTAAAAATGTTTTATGATATAAGGTTTAGGATTTATGAAAACCTTCAAACTTTGATAAAACTAAAACAATAATCAATACCCCTCTCTCTCTCTCTCTCTCTCTCTCTCTCTCTCTCTCTCTCACACACACTCCAATGTGGCAAAATTTCATTGTATATGAGCTGCATATAAAGAGCTTGTGTTTCTGATATGAATGAAGTTGGAAGAATTGACGAGTAACTACAATTCGACCACTCAAAAATTGTTTTAAGTTGATAAGTGAACGGAAGGATGATATAACTAAAAGCTAGTCAGCTGGTGAGAGTTTCTGGAAATGTTTAGTCATGTACTGAAAGTAATTGTAGAGATTGCTGCTGAAATGCTTTATATATTTTAACGGGTTGCTGTTATTATATAATGTATTTTCACTTTATAATATTTAACTATCAGGTGAAAATGGTTACAAAAACATGAAAAATACCTTTAAAATAGCTTAAAATTGCGTCAGCTTCCGGGGGCTTATATCGGCCCCCAGCTGCTTTGGTCATGTTTTCCTACAACCCCTTTTTGAACTTGCTGCAGCCGTGCTTGAGGTGCTGTAGTCAAGACCTATTTGGGAAACCAAATATCTAACTGGGAAATAAATTACTTCACGAATGAGTCTTAATTCTACCATAAGGCGCCTGCTTTCTGTTGCATATGATTGATAGGGGATTTTATAAAACCACTCTCAAATTACTAATAAAAAATCGTCTCAAGGAATGACCGAGAAATATTAGCCGAAGGTTTGAAGATTAAACTTGAATAAAGTTACCCAAAGGAAAGAGTGTACAGGGCCCAGACATTTACGTATTCATTCACACAAAGAACATCTTGTTAGGATCTTCCAAGTGGTATAATACTGTAAGGTGGTTTTTAATTGAAGTTTCACAGCATGCGTTCGAGGCCAGATGAACATTAAAGATTATTTCTTTCGTTCATTTCAGATATCTGCACATATCATGACCTCTTCCCCAAGGTTATGCCTCTCAGGAGAACGTACCTGGGTAAGTTGGAATATCCTATACTGTAATTTGTGTGCTTTCTTTACATTTTTACCTATTAAACTGTCACGTTTTAAATAGTTTGTTCTCACTGGATTCTTACAGACGAAGTTCTTATACAAATGGCGCAGTTAACTGTCTTTCTTGTCAAACACAAAAAGATAGACTTCTAAAATTTAATGACTATTCTTGTAATAACAAACACTTCAGGGGGAAGTGTTTACTTTGATTCTCAACCAACGCTTATACATTAGACAAATGACAAAAGTATATGAAAATTGAGTAAACTAAGTTCATATTCGTTCATATTGTTCGTAATACCTTGTTTAAATCTCTGATGGGCAATCAAACCATTTGGTTAGTTTCTACTTATCACCACGCAAACTATGTAAAAAATCATAACATAAAGATATATATTCATAAATCAAATCATTCATATAGGCTAAAATATTTGTTCCTTGGTGCGAGAATGTTGGTTTCAAAGACTATTTCATAAGATTTATACATTCGTCGTTTGTTTCTTTTTTTATCTGAGATGGAAATGTAATCATCTGCTGCGTTATTAAACTCCCTCTCGGCATCAGTCGCTAGAGGTTTCCATGATTTCCTCCCTCATTGATAAAACTCTTCTTAAATTAGTAGTTTTTAGGTTAATCTACTTGATTTGGAAACTCCTTTAAATGAAATGTGTTCATAGAAAGTATATTCTAACAGTTAGTATTCATACAGCAAATAACCAGTCCTTAATAGCACTCTATATCTATTTCTGGTTACAACTCTTGACTTCTAAAACGATTTTAGAGTAAATTTCAAGCTGGTTAATCATGAGGCTGATAAAGAGCCCGTGCAGCCTGGAGAACTGACAATGGAGAATCATTGTTGACAGTGGTTTTAATGGACCCGAGGTGCGTTATGAGACCTTTGTACCATTTCTCTTTTTTTGTATATATTATCCTTTGTATCTTCGCTCTCCCCTTGCACTGACAGCAATTTGTATTAACATGTCTGCCTATTTCACTGTTAACTGTTAACAGAACCGGTTGCCGGTTGGACAAGAAATAGCATGTTTGTATTTTGTGACCTTCTTACCGAGACCTAGTGTGTATATATACTCGATGTGTCGATAATAAAGTTACTCAGTTGCATTCATCTCGCCTTTGAGTCATAACCTACTCTTGGCCCGTCACATTGGTGGGTAAGGTCACAAAACACAAATGACATACTGAGAGGATTGTTTGATGGAAGATATGTTTAATTTGAGAGGTCAATTAATCACAAATAAGTTTTATGATTGATAACAGAACGACTAAAAGTGTTTTCATAGAATTATTACAGTTTGAAAGACACGCAAAAATTCACAGGATTGCTGATTAGAAGCAAATCAGTGAATAATGCAACAATTTATGAATGGCGAGCCAGGTTCATTATCATAAGAAAATTTTAACTGATAAATGTCTCTGTCAGCAAAAAGTGAGACATGTTGATTTACGAAAAAAGAGAAAATAATTAGCGGGTGTTGTGAGATGATTGATATAACGGAATTTTTATGCAAAGGGAACAGAAAGGTTCCAGAAATTTAGATTAGTCTTCTTTAAATTAGCGGAAATTGGGTAAAACTTTAGTTAAACCAAGTTTTGAAAAAACGTTCAGTAACATTTTCCAAATTCAACGCAATATCTTGCCTAATGCCACTGAATCTCTTTGCTTTATTTATGAAACAAATTTCCATCACATACTGAAGAATTACTTATACACGCTTCCTTTTTCAATGATCTGGTTTTGAAAAGGGCAATCGTCTTCGACAATTCACTTTTGTGTTCAATATATTTAATTGCGCTTCAATGAGCTTTAGTAATGAAATCAACTCGTTTCTTGGCTTCCACTATCATCACAACTGCCCCCGCAGAAAAACATTATTTAATTTCATCCTTCTTTGCTAATCACTTTTTCCAGTCTTCCTTTTGGATATCACCCCCATAACACTTGCAAGTCCACTAGCTGTCAGTGAAACAAAATAGTGTTTGATTGTGTCCATCAGTATGAAGGTTCTTGTTCGAAGGCGTGAATATTTTAGCGATTGTTAAATAAAGAAGATAGAAGGCAGAATTAGAGGCTGAATTAGAAGAGGTTAGTGTATGATTCATAATAGGCTTGCTTGTGGAAATAGCTGTTGAGACTGTCAGAAGAGTAGAGTAATTGAAAGGCTACAGAATAGAGAGATACCAGGACTTGATTGATTATATGCAAGATGCTGTAGTGAGGTAAAAAATTGGATTAAGAGCCTGACTAAGATGTGTATAGTAGGCTATATCTCCATGAGGAAAA
>NC_090733.1:59514787-59517287 GCF_036898095.1 Palaemon carinicauda
CTTATCCATTCATCATATCCTACTTCGCCCTTCATAATCCTCATCCATTTACAGTAGGCCTGGGTCTTCCAGTTTTTCTAGTACCTTGTGAGGCCCAGCAGAAAGTTTGGTTAATTAATCTCTCTTGGTGAGTGCGAAGAGCTTGCCCAAACCATCTCCATCTATCCCTCGTCATGATCTCATCCACATATGGTACTCGAGTAATTTCTCTTATAATTTAATTTCTAACCCTTTCCTGCCCTTTAAATCCCAATATCCTTCTGAGGGTTTTGTTCTCCAATCTACTAAATCCATTAGAGATTGCTTCATTTTCATACTAGGACTCATGTCTAGACAGTAACACCGATCTCACTAAACTGATGTATAGTCTGATTTTTATATGTAATTTCAGGTGATTTGATTTCCAAATTTTACTTAACCTAACCATTGTCTGATTTGCTTTTTTCACTCTTTCACTAAACTCTAATTTTAAAGACCATACATTGGAAATCATAGTTCCTTAATACTTAAATGATTCTACCTCATTAATCCTTTCTCCTTTCAATGATATTTTATCTTCCATTGCATACTGTGCTCTCACCATCTCTTTTTTTCTTATTTTTATCTTAAGCACAACCTTGTGTGATGATATTTCATACATTTTGGTAAGCAAGCATTGCAAATCCTTTGGTGTCTGCTAACAAGTGCAGCATCATCAGCATACTCTAGGTCTGTTAATTTTCTATCACCAATCCAGTCCAATCCTTCTCCACCATCTCCAAGTGTTCTACGTATTACAAAATCCATGATGTTAAATAACATAGGTGACAACATATTCCCTTGGAGTACTCTACGATTCACTGGAAATTCAGTTGATAAGACTCGATTAACATTAACGTTGCCCTTGCTATGGTCATGAACAGACTTAATCAAATTCACATATTTAAAAGGAATTCCATAATAGCGCAGAACCTTCACAAAATTGGCCTGTGCATACTATCAAAGGTTTTTCATAGTCCACAAACGCCATCAAAAGTGGATTTCTTTATTGTGCGCATTGTTGTACATGTCTCAAAATGAAAATCTGGTCAGTGCAACTTCTACCATTTTGAAATCCTGCTTGTTTATCTCTCAGCTTTTCATCATTCTTTCTCTCAAGTCTCTTTAGAATAATCATACTATATATTTTCATAACAACTGACAAATCTGTTATGCCTCTGTAATTTTTGCAATCAGTCATGTCTCCTTTTTTGCCATTTTCACCAAGACTCCTAACTCCCATTCATCAGGTTTTGCCTCTCCATGCCACGTTCTATAAAAGGATCTTGTAAGTATTGTGGGAGTCACTTCAGTTTCAGTCAATATCATCCCGGTAGTTATTCCATCGTATCCAGGGGCTTTCTATCTCTTGAGTTTTTCATGATAACTTCAACTTCAAACACACTGAATTCAGTCATGGGCACATCAAGGTCTTCATCAGCTCCAGGTATATATATCTCCTATTCATTACCTTACTAAACTGTTTCATCTAACGTTGCCTTTCTTCATCTTCTGTTGTTATAATAGATCCATCTCTCTTTTTTATGGTTATATGCTTCTTCACCTTTTCCCCATTCAACATTTCATTAATAATTCTATGAGCAATTCTTACACCACAGTCACTCCCTGAATTCATAGCATTGTCAGCCTACTCTGCTTTACTGTTTAAATATCCTCTCCAGTCATTACTGTCTTTTCTTTTGACCTCACTATCAATACTGGAATACTCAGCATTCTCTACCTTGTAATTTTCATTACTTCCTCGAAAACTTTCAACAATCAATTTCTGCCTTTGTCTCCTTTTTATAGTATCCAATGTATCATTTGATATCAATGGCTTTCTTCTTGTAACTGTGTGTCCCAAAACTTCACTACCAACTAACTGATATATGTTTTTAGTTTCACACCATTCTTCATTAATTGTCTGCTCTTCGTCTCTTAAAGTCTAAAGATTGCAAATCGAATCCTACATTCAATTGCAAATGTTTCTCTGTGCTCTTCTTCTAAAAGCTTAGTTGTATCAAACCTAGGTATTTTATTTATCTTACTGTTGGGTGCTTTCAGTTTTAACTTCAGTACGGCATTGAGGAGCTGGTTATCACTGCCAATATTTGCACCTCTATAGCTTCTTACATTTCTCAGAGTTCTCCTCTCTTTATTAATGGCAATGTGATCTATTTGATTTTTTTAATTTACACATGGTGAAGTTCATGTATATTTGTGGATGTCCTTGTGCTAAAAAAAATTTACCTCCAATGACAAAATTGTTTGCTGAATAGCAACTTGAAATACGCTCTATTTCCATTTGTAATTTCGGTAAGACCCTCGACACACATCATATTCTCTATCCCTTGATTATTCCTTCCAACTTTAGCATTGACGTCGCCAATCACAATTTTTATATATCTCTCTGGGATCTCATCTATTACCCTTTGCAGTTCTTCATAGTATTCATCTTTCTTTTCTTCAGGGGACCCATTTG
>NC_090733.1:59529787-59547287 GCF_036898095.1 Palaemon carinicauda
AACAACAGAAGATGAAGAAAGACAACGTTGGATGTAACACTTTAGTGAGGTTATGAATATGAGATATGAAGGGAATAATTTGATTGATATACCTGAAGCTGATGATTACCTCGATGTGCCCATGAATGAATTCAGTGAGTTTGAAGTCGAAGTTATCCTAAAAAACTAAAGAGATGGAAAGCCGAAAATGAAGTGACTCTCAGACTACTTACAAGACTATTTTGTTGAATTGTGGCATGAAGAGGAAAAATCTGATGAATGGGAGTTAGGAGTGTTGTGAAATTAAGTACAGATTTTTTCCTAAGTTTGCCAGCTAATTTTCTGTCTCTTCTCTGTTTTTTGTCGTGATGGATATGTCATCGATGTTACGTCCATAGATTTTTGGCTTCATGTGTTCTTTAAAGGTCTTTTCTTCGACGGTTGCCCTATACATGTTCTCTTGGACAAGCTTGATGTAAGTTGAGATGATACTATTCTCTTTGTATCAATTCTACACCATCTATTTTTCGAAATAGCTGTCCACGGTGAGAGAGGAACGGAGCTTCCATAGTGCTGGACTAATAATTCTCTTCGAACATCCTCAGATATGGGTAATGGTTCCATGTTGGATCTCCTTTGTAAGTTTGATTCCAGCCAAAGGAAACCCGGATATTGCAAGGAATCTTCAATCGAGGTGTGTCCCCAAAAGCCTCTTACCAGAAAGTAAAACTTGTAATAGGAGCAAGCCCAACCTGACTGCAAATCTAATGATGAAAAACAATACCGCCCCTAAAGGACCAAAGGAGGCGTGCGCCAAAGGAGGCGTGCGCCAACACAGTCTAAATATTTTCATGCCCTGAGAGATGTGTAAATCTCACAGAAAAAAATATATATTGGACACACTACCACAACAGTCCGAAAAAGGATGCTCGCCCACAGAAATCAGGGGACAATATCTTAGCACTATATTGATGTCCACGACCGGAAACCCTCCCTAAAGGAATTAATTGATGGGAACCATATCATTCACAAGGAGGTCAACTATGGCAGATTTATAAAAGCTGAAGCTGTAAGCATCGCCCTCCAGGCACCAACTTTGAACATACAGAAGGATTTTATTTATACGCTCCCCTCAAGTAGAAAGTAACATGGATAAACTATTTAGTGGTGCAAGTACGAGCGTGCATCTTGCATGTGCTCGCATATCTATATGTATATATTGTATGTGCATAGGTATATAATTAACCATTATCCTCTTCATAATTTAAAGATCTCTGAATTTTGAAAATTTTCACCCTTTCTGTATAAATTTTTAATTTTTAGAATTTTTAATTTCTTTTGAATAATCTCAACATAATTAGTCATAATATTTGTAGAAGCTGATGTATAAAAGGAATTGTAAACTTATGGATACCAGAAATCACTTGATAAAGACGAAGTTTTGTCGGAACAGTCCTGTAGTGAAAGAAATATGGAGAAAATAAATAATCATAGTTCATCAAACCAAAGGATTGAGTCTGAAAACTTAAAGGAGCTGAGGATATATGAAGATTCACGCAGCAAACATATTAACGCCACTAGAGAGAAGCTGTGTCCCAAAAGCGTATATATATATATATATATATATATATATATATATATATATATATATATATATATATATATATATATATATATATATATATATACATATATATATATATATATATATATATATATATATATATATATATATATATATATGTATATATATATATATATATATATATATATATATATATATGGTATTATTACAGTTTCAACCATTATGGGAAATCTATTATAACAATATATTTCCCGAGTAAAGCAAGTCTTTTGTAGTATTTCTGTATAATATTATCTGTCGCAAATGCCTAGTTCTTTATATATCGACGATCAAAATCACGCTACTCATGTTTTCCTCCCAGATTTTTTCTAAGTCTGTTGTTATTGTTGACTGTGTCTTGTATTTGCTTAAATGAAGCCTGTAACCACTATAATCCGCAGACAAACTAGTCCACTATGAAGTCTTACACGTTTGGCCAATCACAGCGCCTATCCACTATGACGTCATACATGTTTGGCCAATCACAGCGCGACAATACAACAGCGCGACAATACATCATCTTACCCAGGCATTTCATTTCGATCTTAGACATGGAGGCAATAGCAAGCACGTCATCTCATGTTGCAAAAGAAGTTGAAATTCCATCTTCTTGTCCTGACTGTTTCCTAACTTACAATGAATTTGTTGTAACTTATTCGGGGAATATTGAAAAACTAGTGGATTTGTGCCAGAGACACAATTTAATTTTACAAAATAAAAATTGTCCTGCATGTCAAGGAACCTTCCAAACGGCTTCACGTTTTCCTCAAAGCAGCAGCACATCTTTATGAACCAACAGTTTAAGGTAAGCTTCATTAATTTATAAAGTATATTATAATGGTGATAGTATAACGATGTATACAGCAGTACCATCACTTTGGATTTGGTTTGATGGATGTATTAGGTAGTGGTTGTAAGGGGGGGGGGCGTCACAGGGGCTAGGCCTAGGTAGGGGTACAGGGTCCTAGGTTAGGTGGTTGTATTAGGTTCGGTAGTGTCCCGAAAATCACTGTGGCCTTAAGGGGGGGTCACAGGGGGGCGGAGGCCCCCCCCCCCGGTAGG
The DNA here is from genome assembly GCF_036898095.1 of Palaemon carinicauda. NCBI lineage: Eukaryota > Metazoa > Arthropoda > Malacostraca > Decapoda > Palaemonidae > Palaemon > Palaemon carinicauda. The sequence goes on from NC_090733.1 coordinate 59,532,453, forward strand.
CCTAGGTAGGGGTACAGGGCCCCTAGGCTATGTTAGGTGGGTTTATTAGGTTCAGTAGTGGCCTGAAAATCACTGTGGCCTTAAAGGGGGGTCGCAGGGAGGGCGGACCCCCCCTCCCGGTAGGGCTAGGTAGGGGTATAGGGGGAGGGGTGGTGGAAGGATAAGTATTCATTTATTGCAAATATCATTTGACGCCCCCCCCCCCCCTCCCAAAACCCCGGTTCCCACCTGGTGTCCCCCATAATTGTTGGGATGAAGTAGGGTCTTTCTGCATTATGGAACAACTTGTTGTTTTAACTCCAATTACATAGTAAATCTCTAAATCGGATGGTTTGCGGTCAAAATAAACGTTAAATCCGTTGGAACTACACTATTTCTGATGCAACAAATATATTTTTATTCCAGTTTCCCCATAATGGATGAAACTCTAAATTTACCATATAATATATATATGGATGAAAATCAATGCAATATCATGCTCAAATCGAAATGCGTGTGTATATACTATGAAGAATATTATGGCAGGAGGCATTTTCCATCCATTTTAGCATGTTTTTATGATGTGGTGTTGTTAGTCCCTCTAGTTATATCATAGATGATCAAGGATCTTATGCACCCACAGCGTCCAGCTTTTCGTAATGGTTATTTGTTTGAATACTTACTAGACCCAACGTTGCCTAACTTGACTAACCAAACAGCCACGCAATTGTATTCATTCATTATCATTATCCAAGGCCTATAGATTCATTCCGTGGAATTGTTATTATTATTACTAGCAAAACTACAACGCTAATTAGAAAACCATTAGTGCTAGAAGCCCAATTGCTCCAACAGGGAGAGCAGCCCTCTTCCAAAAGCAAATAAAAAAGAAGAATAAACTATGAGAAATAATAAAGAAAACCATAGAATAACTATGATCAGTAACAATGTTCCAATATATACGCTATATATAAAGTATGAAACAAATCCTATACTAACCTGTTCAACATAAAAGAATTTACAACAAGTTTGAACTTCTGAAGTTTCACCGAATTAACCACCAGATTAGGATGATTATTCCGCAATCTGATCACAGCTGGAGTAAAACCTCTAAAATGTTGTTATTGTGTATTGGTGAGCTTTAGGTTGGAGGAGACAAGGCTATTAGAGTTAACTAACAACCTAGTTCTAAATGCTGAATAGTTCCGTCTGTGAAGATTTGAATGGAAAGGGTGGTTACAGTTATGAAAGATCTTATGCAGAACGCATAAAAACATAACCAAATGACATTGCAAGAGATAGATATCCCGATCGGTGATAAGGAATCTAATAGACCACGAACTTTGCTCAAACTAATCAAGATGGGAGTCAGCAGCTAAAGATCAGACAGGAGAACAATACTTTTATATAATGAAAAAAGACATTATCAATGAAAAGATCTGGATGTCGAGGAGTCACTGTCCTTGCCCTACTTACAGTCATACTCCGAGCTTTGTTAGGGATAATTTCATCCTCCATAATTCGCATCATGCTCTAATATTAGCTAGGCCTTGGAATTCAGGATATACTGTAGAATTGATACAAAGACAATAGTATCATCCGAACTTACATGAAGCTTGTCCAAGAGAATGTGGTAACTGTGGTTAGGTCTCAGTTTCGAGTAAGTGTCTTAATTATCGATGAAGTTGCTAACCTTTTTATACTCTTTCCATAACGTATCAAAATCAGATTACTGCCAGGTATCTAAAGAACTGCCCATGTAAATAATAGACCAGTAGGTTTTATCAAAATATGATGAAACCATGTATATATATATATATATATATATATATATATATATATATATATATATATATATATTATATATATATATATATGTATATATATATATATATATATATATATATATGTGTGTGTGTGTGTGTGGAGAATTTTCTTCACTACTCTTCTTCTTCATAGTTTATACGTAGACTTTGTTATTGTTCGTGACGTCACGGCAGGGAAAAATGTGAGTAATGTGTCTTTCTTAAGCGAGTGTCCCAAGATTAATACTTTTGTGTTGTTTGTATACATTATTCTACCGTAAGTATTTAGGTACAGTATTTTAAATCTCTTAATTACAACTCAAGTCTGCTAGTCTAGGAGGTATGGTTGTCCACACACGTAAGCCCGACTTGCTAAATTACCTTTTAGTTTCATTTTTATTCTGTATGCCAGTTGTTTAGAATTAGGATTATCTTTGCCCCCTGGAGTTGCAAGATTTCTCCTTGTATTCTAAATAAGTGTGTTGCTTGAAATTCACAAGGCACAAGGTTTTTGAGCCTGTCCTAAATGAGAGTTGGCACCTCAAGATCGTAGGCCTACGCACCAAGATACGATTTTTTTTGGGAAGGAAGGAGGACGCAGCTGACCTGAACTCGACCTCACAAACATACAGGCCACGGTACGAAACGGAGCTGCCCAGTCAGGCTCCAATGTCAACCTCGTGCTCCCACTCTCCATCACTAGCCTGTCCCCTTACACAATAACTAACCTAGAATACGTAGAGGTCAAGCAGATGACCAGTGTTAGTGCATAGCTGCTAATTCTACAGCACATCGGTTCCAGTCTTGGGGGCTAGTTGGAGAACTTGGAGGGGGCCGTTGACTCTGCAAATTAAGTGCTGTAGGCCTAGTGAGCAAACTGAAGACCGCCACATTTAGGACACGGGCGCCCACAACAGAAAAAAAAATCTTGTGAGTTCAACTAATGGCCATTCCCCCTTTAGATAAGTTTCAATTTCTCATAAGTTAAGTTTAGGTATTATTTTGGCATTACATCTTTCGGGCTGCGTGCATGGAAATTAATGTATTCATATTTTTTTTTATCTTGGTAATTGCTTGAGGTCACTGACCACATGTTGGGACCTCACAGCATCCTACCGCACAAATTGTTGATCAGAATTTTTTGACTCTTATTTATTCTGTTTGAGGTTTAATTCACGAGTTAATTCCGTTTAACGTTTTCAAGTTTTTGTGTTGTAAATTCACTTATTCATTTTATCACATGTAAAACTTATAATTGAGTTACTGATATTTTTTCCAATTTTTAATTTTGTTGTGTTAAAATCATCGAGTTATTTCCATCCCTTTTTTAGTAATATATCATTTGGAATAGATTACACATTTTGGTATCCTTAACCCGCATTACATGAATTTTACCCACTTATACTATGGGACGGGTCAGAAGTACCCAAGGTGTTGAGAGTAACCCACTCTAGACAGAGGTAAGTTGGTATCAGCGAGTGTACGCTCTTTTACTTAGTGCTTTGAAGGTGAAGATCCCCATTTAACTTTACTTTATACTTTTATACTCCACTGTTCCCCTTTTTTTTTATTGTCTCTATTGCATTAACGTAAGATACCTGTACAGCATCTCCCTGGGGTCACTGAGACGGAGTCGAAACAGAGCCTTAGAGTGAGATGACTCTAGCCCTGACAAAGCTAGAGTAGGCCATAAATTATTTCCAAATTAACGTGTGGAGTTCTCCAGCCTCTGGACAGTAAAATTGCCTCCTTTTGTATTTAAGAGTGAAAGGTTAGTGAACTATGGTAGTAAAGTATTAGCAGGGCGTTTGTGTCCCGAGAGTAAGTGCTCATTATCCTCCCCTGTTGAGCTTTGGGTAATTGCCATAGGGAAACTTTCCTGGACTAAGTTCCCACTCAACCATTCACATAAAAATTCTCCACAATATATATGTATATTATATATATATGTATATTATATTGTGACGTGCCGAGAGAAAGTTGTGAATAAAAGACAGTATGAAAGCAACTGAGTAAATTTGTTATAGAACACTCTCCTTTATATACAAAAGCTCAAAGCAACAAGAAATTTCATGTTCAAAAACAGACACTGTTACAGAGGAGAAAAGCAGACATGTTTATTGTGGTTCTTTTTAGTGAGAGAGAAGAGCGAAGATACAAGCAAAATATATACACAAAATGAACTATGTACGATCGTGTGACACACGGTTGGTACAATATATATGTATGTATATATGTATATATACATATATATACATATATATACATATATATATATGCATACATATTTATATATCTATATATATGTGTGTAGATATAAATAAATCAATAGATAAATATTAGTCTAATGCAGAACAAAAGCATTGGGCATGTTTTTCCACTTACATCTTTTTATAGTCTTTGTATGCAAGTTTATACCCACATATTTTCTTAGTTAGTCAATCTACCGTCTTCCCTTCCTTCCCCTGCTTTGGTTGCAATCTCTAGGGATCCATTCTGTTATTCTTAATGTCCATCTATTGTCTGTCATTCTCAATATACTGTATGTCCAGCCCATGTTCATTTCTTTTTCTTATATGATGATAGAATATCCTCTACTTTAGTTTGATCTCGTATCCATGTTGCTCTTTTTCTGTCTCTTAATTCTAAGGTTTAGTAAGGCTCAAAGTTTCTGATGCTTAAGTTGATACTAGTAGGACCATCTGATTAAATACTTTGCTTCTTAGAGAAAGTGACATTTTACATTTTATAATCTCATTTTATTAACCAAATGCTGCATCCTATGCTTATCATTCTTTTAATTTAGGTCTCATGAATGGAAGAAACACTTACTGTCTGTCTTAAGTATGTACAATTTTAAGAATATCCGAAGGTTTCGGCCATAATCCTTATTTGCTGTCTCTGCATTTCCATTGAATAGTTAATTTCACGCATATTAATTTTCAGTCCTACATTTTGGCCTTGTCTATTCAAATCATGTATCATCTTTTGCAATTCCTCCCATAATTCACTAAACACAACTATGTCATCTGCAAATCTTAAGTTGTTAGGGTATTCCTCATTCATAATACTTCTTACAATTTCTCAATCTAAATTTTTAAAAACTCCTTCTAGGCGTGCTGTTAATAATTTAGGAGAGATGGGGTCTATCTGTCTAACTCCTTTCTCAATCGGAATTTTCTCACTATCTTTACGTAGTTTTAGGATTGCTGTACTTCCCTTATAGATATCTTCAAGTGTTCTAACATAAGATTACTCTATTCCTTGTATTGGAAATGCTTTCATTACTGCTAAAGATTTGACAGAATCAAAAGCTTTCTCATAGTCTATAAATGTCATATGTAGTGGTCTGCCATATTCTGTCTTTTTTTTTTTCCATTTAGCTGGTTAATTACATGGATATGGTCTGTTGTTAAATACCCACTTCTAAAGCCTGCCTGCTTTCTTGGTTGATGAAAGTCTAGCTGCCTTTCTATTCATTTTGATATGATCTTTGTAAATATTTTATATATTACTGAAGGTAAACTTATTGGGCGGTAATTCTCCAGCTCATTTGTGTCTTCCTTTTAATGAATTAGCATAATGATAAAGTTTTCCAAGCTGTAGGTATAGAGCATTCTTGCAGACATTTTGCGTCAAGTTCAGCGAGTTTTACTGCTATGAAATCTTCTGAATCTATCATTAAATCAATTGTTAGAACATCTCCTGCTGCTTTGTCTACTTTCATGTCTTTTGATGCTTTCTTTACACCTAGCCTACTGTTAATTTTGGTACCGGCTCAAGTGTTTCATTATTTCTATTGGCAAAGTTATTTCATATAATCACTATTGTACAGCATTGTAAAAAAATCTTGTGCAACTATAATCCCTACACCTCTTTTTTTATGATATTACTATTTTCATCTTATAAAGCAAACATCTGTTGGCACCCTGTTCCAAGTCTTCTTTTCATCAATTTGATGCTTTTTCATTTCTTTAGTGTATAGGCTATTAGTCACTTTTGCCAGTTATATATTCTTTTCATAATCACAAATCTCTCTCTCTCTCTCTCTCTCTCTCTCTCTCTCTCTCTCTCTCTCTCTCTCTCTCTCTTTATAATTCGCTGACCACTACCAGTCTTTGTTAATTCGAAAACTTACCGCTATATTTCTGTGTATGTCTGCGTCTGTGCATCTGTAGTGGTGAATCTATGTGTGTGAATGAGCGTGTGCACGTGTAGGCTACACATTCCACAGGATTTAAGCAATGTAGGAAATGAGATAGAATTGGAGCTATCAGAGTGGTGCACTTTAGTTATTCTAAGGAGTACGTGAACTCACAAACAGGTCAGAGGTAAACAGGACCTGAGCTTATGAGCTGTTTATTCTGGCCATCGGCAGTAAACATAGTTATGGGACCGCAACCTGCTGTTGACTAAGAAAATAAAGAAGGGAAGACCAGGGTCTGTCTTTGAAGTGTTTATGGGGTCTACCCTCGCTTTGAAAATATCACCCACCCACGTAGAAGGCTATTTCATGGTAAACATCCTTTATTTATTTCTCTCATGATTAAAGTGGCTCGCGACAGCTTGACAGGAATATTTACGTAACAAAAAGCAGCCTATCGTCAGGAGAATCGCCAATACTGAATGCCCCAAAGGCGCTCTGTTTTATGCTAGGAAATACCTTAGTATAAAAATAAATTCCAAGAGATGATGTCGGCCGCCATTCACTGGAAAAAAATAATGATAAAGGAAATTTACTTACAGGAAGTCATTGACGACAGGGGGTCTGGGGGCCTCCCCCCAGAAATGTTTTTACGTAGAAACACCCTTAGAAGCGATTTCCTGGTTTCTGACAACTGATCGTAGCAACCACAATTGTTTTTTTTTTTTTTTTTTTTTTTTTTTTCAATTATAATTTGTACACAATGAATATCCTAAAATACCGATAGGCCTACTTGTTGAATTTAACCAAAATCAAACTAATGATGTTAATTTTTTGCTATAAATTCATTTCCATATCGGTCAATTAGGGCTATCAGTTTTCTAACCCTACTATGTTTTTACTTACAATTTATTATATCCATCCTTTGTTTTTCAGTTCCAATTTCATCTTTAAATTTTTAACGGCGTTTATATTCTTAATTTCATTTAATTTCTAGTTTATAGAAGACAATTATCTAATGTTTTAATTTATAATTATGTTATGCACCAACAACGTACAATACAGGGGAAGAAAAAAGAATCTTTTTAATTAATATCTAGAGATATCTTAAGAAAGATCATGAGACTATTTGCATTTGTTTTGGGTGACTTCTATGTAAAGTAGGTCGAAGGAAGAGAAGGGAATCAGCTGTAGGCAGATTTGGAGTTAGAAAAAGAGAAATTATAGGAGACATGATGGGAAATTTTGATGAAAAATAATCTAATAATCATAGGAAACGAAATAGATTTTATTCTCAGTGAAAACTTGTCACAATCAGATCTAAGGAAAGAAAAAAAATAATCTTAAGAAAGAAAATAAACACTTCTGTAATAAGAGAAAAATATGATAGAGTTCAGTTTAGCATTACAAAATATGTACTTCTAACTACGTAATGAAAAGAAAGCAAATAAAGAAGAAATTAAAAGCATTTTAACAAAATCTATACTAGAATCAGCACAAAACATCGGAGGAAAAGTTCCAAACTAAGATCAAAGAAAACTACTAGAAAACACGAACAAAAATCTAATAGAGAAAAGATTGGAAATGAGGGTAAAATCCAAGTGAGATAAAATAGAATTACCAGAACTATCCAAAGTGATAAACAAACTAAAAACAAAAGGAATTCGTAAACACAATCAGACAAAATTTGAGGAAGCACTAAAGACAGGAAGAAGCATCAAGTTAATGAAAAGAAGACTTGGAATAGGGTGTCAACAGATATTTTCTTTAACAGAAGAAAATGGAAATAATATTTACCAAACAGATGGAGTGATAAATATGGCAGAGGTTTTCTATACAATGCTATGCAATAGTGATATAAGAAATAGCTTTGCCAAAAGAATTAATGAAACACAGTAGAATGAAAGAAAGCATTAACAGGCACGGAAAGAGATAAAGCAGAAGATGGCCTAACAAATTATTTAATAACAGAATGAGGAGATTTCATGGCAGCAAATCCTGCTGAACTTTACACAAAGTGTTAGCAAGACTGCTCTATACTTATATCTTAGAAAAAAATATAATTATATTATTTCACAAAAAAAGGGATACACGAAAGACCTAAAAAAAATACCACCCAATAAGTTTACTTTCGGTAATATTTGAAATATTTACAAAGATCGTATTAGGCAAAATAGAGAGAAAGCTAGACTTTAATCAGCCAAGAGAGCAGGCAGGTTTCAGAAGCGGATATTAAACAACAGACCAGATCCATGCAATTAACCAGTTATTGGTAAAATCAACTAAGTATGACAAACCTTTATCTATGGTATTCAAAGTCTATCAAAAAGCTTTGGCATTTAAAGACTATGATAAATCTTTTGGTTCTGTCAAAACTTTAACAATAATAAAAGCCCTTCAAAGACGAGAAATAGATGATACGTGTGTGAGAACACTTGAAGATTTATATTCATAGATAATACAGCAATCCTAAAACTACATCAATTTATTAAGAAAATTCCAATTGAGAAAAGGCGTTACACAAGGAGCCGCTATCTCTCCTAAATTGTTTACATCGTTTCTAGAAGAACTTTTTAAGAATTTAGGTTGGGAAAATGTAGGAATTAACATTAATGGGAAATACCTTAACATCTTTAAAGAATAGCAGATGGCTTCGCTCTATTTAGTCACATTTTAGTGGATCATGGAAGGAATTGCAAAAGATTATATAAGATTTGAATAGAAAATGCAGAATGTATGACTGAAAATGAATATGAGCAAAACAAAGATGATGTTCAATGAAAATGCAGAACACAACAAATAAGGGTTAAGGGGGTACCTCTTGATATTATTAATGTATATACGTACTTAAGATAGTCATTAAGTGTTTGAGACAGAAATGAAAAGAACGATAAGCATAGGATGGAGACCTTTTGGAAACAAAACAAAATAATGAAAAATAATACGCCTCTTTCTCTAAAATGAAAACTATTCAATCAGATGGCCATACCAGTATCAACTTATGCATCAGAAACTTGGAGCCTTACTGCCTTATAACATAAGCTAGTTACAACTCAAAGAGTATGGAAAAAATAATGATGGGCATAACACTAAGAAACAGAAAAAGATCAACATGGATACGAGAGCAAACTAAAGTAGGAGATATTTTAACAACAAAAAGAAATGGACATGTACAGGACATATAATGAGAAAGAAGATGAATTATGAACTAAAATGGGTCTCTTAAAATTGCAAATGAACCTAGGGAAAGAAGGTAGTAGGTTGGCCAGGGCACCAGCCACCCGTTGATATACTACCGCTAGAGAATTATGGCGGTCCTTTGACTGGCCAGACAGTACTTCATTGGATCCTTCTCTCTGGTTACGGTTCACTTTGCCTTTGCCTACACATACACTGAATAGTCTGGCCTATTCATTACAGATTCTCCTCTGTACAACACTGAGATTACCAAACAATTCTTCTTCACCCAAGGGGTTAACTACTGCACTGTAATTGTTCAGCAGCTACTTTTCTCTTGGTAAGGGTAGAAGAAACTCTTCAGCTATGGTAAGCAGCTCTTCTAGGAGGACACTCCAAAATCAAACCATTGTTTTCTAGTCTTGGGTAGTGCCATAGCCTCTGTACCATGGTCTTCCACTGTCTGGGGTTATAGTTTCATATGGTATATATATATATATATATATATATATATATATATATATATATATATGTATATATAGTGTATGTAATGTATAAAAAAAACACACACACAATATATATATATATATATATATATATATATATATATATATATATATATATATATATATATATATATGACAGGACTTGAGTGAATCCTACCTGGTGGCTAGGTGTGGGGATGTTGCTGGTCTGTAATCACTCAAGTAATCCCTCATAAATTTAAAATATCACCACCAACAAAAATATTCTTTTTGTCTGCTTCACTTATTGTTTATTTTTACCTTTATTTTAAACCACCTCTATTTTAACCACTTTTAATTTCCTCTCCAATCCAGCAGGAGCTTAATTAAACACTAAAGACTATTGTTAATTTAATACTTAAATAAATAAACTTAAATTCCAATATAGTTACTTTCACACGTAATATCACAGCACAAAAACCTAATTATAATAAGCAAAAGAAAAATGTTTCCAACACTGCACTGAATAGTTCTCTCAAGAAAAACACAAATTACAGGTGCAAAGAAGGCTAAAGAATGCAAATATCTGTATGACAAATTAAGGAAAAGAAACCAAGGATAATGTAGAATAGTTAACAACTGATAATAGATGGCGTTGAACATTAAACACCCAATAATTTCATAGTTACACAAATAATATTTACAGAGTTTTTCTAATAATTATGACGTTCCGTCATAGATCCTCCCCCCCAAAGAGCATCCTACTTAGGATGGCTGGGATGAGAGACAGCGGGGAGTCTGGATAATGCGTCGGCAATTTTGTTTTGATGTCCTGGGATCGCTCGGAGCTCAAGATTACATCTTGTTAGATAGTACGATCAGCGTAACAATTTGTCGTTCAGTAGTCGTGATCTATCCAGGAAGGTTAAAGGTCGATGATATGTATAGACGATGACCTTGTGGTTGCATTCTAAATATGGAGCAAAGTGACGAAGAGCAGCTATGATGGCAAAAAGCTCCTTTTCTATGGTTGCCCATCTAATTTGTGAACCTTTGAATGAGCCTGAGAAATAAGATACTGGAAACAAATAGTCCAGTGGCGGCTCATCTCCAGACTTGCAAGCTGATGACATCTGTAGAAGTACTGCACCGTATCCCGAATTGCTTGCATCTACCTGGAGTAAAAAATCTTGATTGAAATTCGGGGCTTTAAGAATGGGTTTAGATATAAATACTCTTTTCAGATTATTAAAGAGCTGTTGATGCTTTTCTTCCCAATAAAAAGAGATCTTTGGAGATGTTAAATTATATAAAGAAGCAGTGATTTCAGAGTAATTTTTAATAAAGTGAGAATAGTATGAAGTCATTCCTAGAAATGATTTTAACTCTTTCTTGTTTGTTGGAATTGGATAATCAAGTATATTTGCAATGTTGACGTCTTTGGCCATTATACTTCCACCTCCGATAGTATGCCCCAGATAAGTTACCTTACCTCTCCCAAATGCACTCTTGGCCAAATTAACTGTTAACCTTGAAGATCTGAAGCGTTGGAAGAGTTCTTCGAGGGTCTGCAGGTGTTCGTCCCAGTCGTCACTAGCTACTACCACGTCATCCAGATATATGTTTGTGTCTTTCATATTTCTTATTACCTCTGACATTATCCTTTGAAAGGTGGCGGGAGCATTAGTTAAACCAAATAGCATGACCTTATAAGAGAATAACCCAAATGGAGTTATAAATGATGAAATTTCTTTAGCAGATTGAGTTAGAGGTACTTGGTAATAGCCTTTCATTAAGTCTATCCGTGTAAGAATTTTCTTATTACCAATGCTATCAAGGATATCATTGATTCTAGGTAATGGGAATGAATCTTTTACTGTTACCTTATTTAACTTACGATAATCAGTACAGAGTCTTAGTTGATTATTAGGTTTAGGTACTAGGTGACAGGGTGAAGCCCATGGTGAAGTGCTTGGTTCTGCAAGGTCATTATCTAGTAAATACTGTACCTCTTGTTTCAACGAGTCCAACTTCTTGCCTACCACACGGTAGTACGTCTGGCGTATGGGAGTAACACCTGACTCGATGACGATGTCATGTTGAATGGTTTGACTTCTCTGCAAATTCTCAGAACATACATCATGAAACCTGGAGAGCAATTGTGATAGTAATTTTTTCTGAGGAGATGGTATTCCTGTAAAATAACTGGGCAAGGATTTTAAAATTTGACTGTTGGTGTTGTCTTTCCAGTTAATTAGTTGATCATCCTCAGGGAGATCTATGAGCAATTCTGAGGAAGTTTCCTCTAGTGGTAGCATTTTTGCCTCTGAAGAAATTGAGGTATGACTTACCATATGAGTAGGTGCTTGATATGGCTTCAACAAATTCACATGGACTAGTTGCTTTGATTGTCTACGATCAGGAGTAGAGAGAACATAGTTTACCTTAGAAATTCTTTGAAGCACTTTGTAAGGTCCCATAAATTATTCACGTAAGGGGGAACCGGGTATGGGATGATATACAAGCACCTCATCTCTTGGCTGAAATACACGAAGCTTTGCCTTTTTATCATATAAGCGGGACATCTTCTCCTGGGAATGCAAAAGATTAGTATTAGCAAAAACATGAAGTGATACAATTTTATGCTTTCGCTCCTGTAGATATGACAAAATGTTTGTAATCTCTTCTTCCTTGTTGTGAATTAGATTTTCCTTCACCATACTGAGAGTGGTTCGGGGCTTTCTTCCGAACATTAATTCGAAAGGGGACACTCCAGTGGACTCTTGTGGTACACTTCTTATAATATACATCAGAAGATCAATATCTCTATCCCATTGTTCCTAAGTTTCCTGCATGTACTTACGAAGAAGGATTTTAATAGTTTGGTGAACCCTTTCTAGAGCACCGTTACTTTGGGGATGATAAGCAGAAGCATATATGTTATGAATATTGAATTCTCTCATAGCTTGTTGAAAAAGCTTACTAGTGAAGTTTGTGCCTCTATCACATTGCAATGTCTTTGGAAAACCATAGGTTGTGAAAATTTTGACAAGTTGACCAATTATAGTTTTAGCATTTATATTCTTTATTGGCACTGCTATGGGATATCTCGTTGTTGGGCAAAGAACAGTAAGTAAATACTCATTACCTTGCTTTGTCCTAGGCATTGGGCCAACACAGTCTATGATAATCCTCTCAAAGGGAAACTTTGGTACGGATATGGGCTGAAGAGGAGCTGGTGGAAGTCTCTCATTGGGTTTGCCTGTAGTCTGGCAATGATGACATGCTTTAATAAATTGTTGAATGTCCTTCATCCCAGGCCAGAAGAAGTCTTCAGCTAAGGTAGAGTAAGTCTTGTTGACCCCAAAGTGGTTCACATGAGAGTGGGCTAATTCAAGAAGAGCTGGAACTAGAGAGAGTGGTAGAACCAGTTGATGACAGTCAAACCATGTTGTAGTTGCTGGTGCTTTGGAGGACCTAAAATGTCGAAAAAGCAAATCATTATCAAGATAAAAATAAGGAGTTTTGGGATGATCATCTGGGTCTGCAACTTTCTTCCAAAGATCCTTAAGGACAGGATCTTTATTTTGCAAGTCCTTGAAGTTTGATTTGGTCATATTTATAAGGTCTAGTGTCTTCTCTACTCTATTTCCATCATCTATAACAATTGGTTTAATTGATGTCATTTGAATAACAGCATTATTTAGTTTATTAGACTCATTTTATATAAGAATATCAGGATCAGATACTACTGGATTAACAATGGCCCCTGCAAGATCATTACCAATTAAAAGCTGGATAGATGAACAAGGCAAAGGATCTCGTGAAACTGCAATTAAAACATTACCTTGATAGTAAGGACACTGTAAATTCACCTCTGCCAAAGGCATGGATTTGGTGGTACTGAAGTCAGAAACAGTAACATACTCATGTCTCAGTTTGAAGTCCTGTGAAAGCAGAACTACCACACTTTGGGAGGATCCTGTATCTCGTAAGCAAGTTACCGGAATACCATTCACGGTGCCTTTACAAGTAAAAGGTTTGAAGACGTCCCCATCAAGTTCTTGAGCAGCAACATGAAAAGTTTTCTTATTATCCTTCCTACTAGGGTTCGGAGAATTCTTTCCAACATCAGACTTCTTGCACGAAGGATTAGGACAGTTCTCTATGTGATGCCCTTCCTGCTTACAATAGGAACAATATGCTGTGGATGATGGAGAAAAAGTAGACTTATTAAATGGTTTAAATGTTTTATGGATCAAGTAGTAATCATCAGCTAAACTGGCTGCTTTCAACCAATTGGTTTCTCCCTTTTCGAGAATGAAGGTAGCAATGTTACTTGGCAATTTCCTAATAAACTCTTCCATTAGGATAAGATTTTTAAAGGATTCAAAATCTGAAACACCTGTCTTTTGCAACCATTTTGTAAATTGCCTAACTTTGTCATTGCAAAATTCAACAAAAGTTTGTGAAGGCATTTTGTAAGAGTGGCGGAGCTGTTGCCGATAACCTTCAGCTGTGATGGCGTAAGCATCTAAAACTGCCTTTTTAATCACATCATACTCCTTTACTTCAACCATCTGAGAGATTACATAGGTGCCTTACCTTTGAACTGATTTCTGACAACCATTACCCATTGCTCCTGAGGCCACTTCAAGGTTTTAGCAGTGTCTTCGAACGTTGTAAAGAATACCTCTGGGTCCTTTTCATCAAAATCAGGAAGTAGTTTTTAGCTTTGAGCATGTCGAACTTACTGGGTATCTCTCCATCAGTTTTCAGCTTAATCTGTATATTTGCCGACTTCTGTTCTTTTTGTATCTCTAGTTCAGCCAATTTACACTTGTGTTCATACTCCAATGCCAATAGTTGCTGTTGCTTTTGAAGTTCTAGTGCAGCCATTTTCTGTTGTTCTTTTTGCAATTGTAATTGAAGACGCAACTGTTCTATTTTCGGATCTATTCCATGGGTGGCATAGGCTCCAGTGAGGGATTGTAACTCATCGACGTCCTCATCATCATCTTCGAAGATTCCCTCATCTATGAAGAATTGTAGGATTTTATCAATAATGACAGCTTTCACATATTTTGGATCGACCTCAAGATCACATCTCTGGGCTACAGACAATAATTCTTGTTTCTTGGCATAACGTAAATTCAAAATTTCTCCTTTTATATCGTTCATAAATTTCACCAAATTAAAAGACATTCTGAAGTAATGTTAATAGAGAGATTATATCAATGTTTTGTATTCACACTAGGTTATGCCA
>NC_090733.1:59552287-59669787 GCF_036898095.1 Palaemon carinicauda
AGTAGGTGGGTCTTTTATTGACATGATTATTAAATTTCTAAGTATTGAATTGCAGAGATGTTGTTGATGGGCACCATAGTAAGTATAGAAATGATATATCTGGTGTTCCTCAGGGTAGTGTTCTGGCCCAGCTCGTTGCATATGTAGATAATGCTACTCTCTTTGCACCAATCCCATCTCCTGAATGTAGATCTGGGGTTGTTGAATCCCTTTAAATAATGTAAGGTATAAATTATGGAGCATGAAGTTGAACCCTAACTAAACTCAAAGTATGATTGTAAGTAAGTCGAGGACAGTGGCTCCTCAACATCTGGATCTCAGCATTGATAATGTTTCTTTAACACTGCAAATTAGAATTTCAGGTGATTCTTGATAGCAAATTTACTTTTGAGAAACACATTTGGCGTATTTCTTCTTCAAATTTCACAAACATGGCTTATTAAGAAAATCTTTCAAGTTTTTTGGTAATCAGTCTATTCTGAATTAGTGTTTTAATTCTTTCATTATACCTTGTTTCCAGTATTGTTCTCCTGTCTGGTCTTCAGCGTCTCAACCTCATAATAATTTGTTGGACAAGAACTTGCGGTCTATTAATTTTTCTTCCATATGTAATTATTGATCTCTGGCACCGTCATTCAATTAGTTCTTTATGTATGTTACAAAATATTTTTCATAACGCTGACTATCCTTTGCATTCAGATCTTCCTTGAGAGTACCATGTTGCTCGTAATACTAGGTATGCAGTCAATTCTAATAGTCTTGCCTTCTCTATCATAACCCTCAAATTATTCTAGAAGTTTTATTACAGCTTTCACCAAGTTGTGGAATGATCTTCCCAATCAGGCAGTTGAATCTGTGGCACTTTAAAGTTCAAATTTGCAGTGAATGTTTTATGTTGAAAAGACTCGCATAAGATCTCTTAAAAGATTTCATATTAATTACTTGTTACTTCTCTTGTAGTATATTTATTTCTTTTTTTCCTTCCTTCACTTTGAGCCCTTGGGCTTGTAGCATCTGCTTTTCCAACCAGGGTTGTACCGTAATAATAATAATAATAATAATAATAATAATAATAATAATAATAATAATAATAATAATAATAACATATACAAGCATACATATTCAAATGCACGTTCCCATATATATATATATATATATATATATATATATATATATATATATATATATATATATATATATATATATATATATATATATATACTGTATATATATATATATATATATATATATATATATATATATATATACAGTATATATGTGCATACTTATATAACCTGGATACAATTATACACACGCACACACATATATATGTATATATATATATATATATATATATATATATATATATATATATATATATATATATAAGAATACATATATAGGTTACAGTAGATAGATAGATAGATATAGTCATGCATTATACCCCTTCCGATTTAGTAAAAATTGTTGATCTATTCACGTGCATTATTTCACTAATGTCATTCTATGTTCGTTGCAGATTACCAAAGAACAGTAGCAGCCTTCTCCATCATCAGCCTTCTGATCATGCTTATGGGATTTGTCTTCTCCCTTTATACTTTTATCCACACACGGTACATGTACAAGAGACTGGCCGCCCTTAGTCACGTTGTTTCAGGTAAGTTCTGTTTACCCGAGCTCTTTATTTCTTCATTCTAGTTAGCATAGGATTCCGTGGCCTCGTTCTTCATACCTAAAGTTAATGTTTATTCCCTGTGTTTCTTTCTTGCTTAAGTAGTAAGTGTTACTTTTCATTTGGTTCTATTATTTCAAGGGTTAGTTCTCTCTATGTAGGCTTTAAATTTTCATTACTGATAGTGTGACAACCCATCAATGACATAATTGTAGGAAGTAAACCATCACGAAAATGTTCAAATGAATAAATGATGAAGTGAGATAGAAGTGAGCTGTTCAGTAGTGAAAGCGTTTATATCGATTTCCGCTAATCACTTCAGTTCTTGGTAAAGAAGTCGATGTTCCTTTAAATGTTATACAATTTCATCGGTGACCGTTTCATGAAAAGGGTGTTGATGTTTGGGAATCGTCAAGGAGAAAGTAAACAACGAAATAGTTTTGAACATGAAATATTCAAACTAGCAAACCAGGGGAAACGTGAGACAAACAAAGTATTGGTGATTTCTTTGTTCTGAATGGATTTGCAAATCCAAACAACGGATATTGTTAATACTTAATTTTACTCAGTAATCCAGAAGTGATACATTTCATTGCGTTCAGAGAACAACAGGATTTGCTGTAAGAAAGAATTTGCTGAATTTAGCAAAATGGTAAATGTCACAGTGTTATTTCTTTAGTTTGAAAAAATAATTGGAAGAGAGAGAGAGAGAGAGAGAGAGAGAGAGAGAGAGAGAGAGAGAGAGAGAGAGAGAGAGAGAGAGAGAGAATCTATAATAGGCCTATTAATAAATTTGTCATCCTAAACAAGATAATGTCCCAATACCACTAGTAAATATTTAAAGCATTTCCATGCCTAATTGCCCGTCATTTTTTCGAATTATGTACAAACATTATTTCTATTTCTCTAGTATAGTTTTTTAAAAGATATTCTGTGATATTACATATACAAAAATCCATTATGACCAATTACAAATTTCTATTTCTATTTCAAACAGTATATTTATATGTTTTGATTTCAGTACCGGTTAGTGCCTTATATAATGTAATAGTACAACCTTTATATTTCTTACAAGTTATGTGCCTTTCACCTCCAAGTCCAAAATGGTTGCTAAGTTACAAAGATGGCTGCCAAAATTCTGACAAATTATCAATCTTCCAAACTAAATATGAATATACATTCATAAGAACAATACGGCTTTACGTGCGTTTTATAGCACCATTTTTATTCTATATATCATCAAATTTACTAAGGTGACGATTTTAAAATGGTCGCCAAATATACTGATTCACAAACCTGTTATTGCTGCATGAATTTCACCAACCTATTTAGTAAAACAACGGGCCAAACACCGACTAAGACCAGTAAACGCATAATTCCGAAGATTAAACTTCATTTTATGTTTTATGTACACATATCCGTACATGATTTGTTCAATACACGATATGTTTTACATATGTAAATAATATAATGTCTAGTTACAGGTCTCGTCGTCTTCATTGTCATTCTAGTGATGGCTGGATTGCACAATCCTTATCATTATATTTTAAGCCCTCCACAAAACACTTAAGTTTTGACAGTTTGCTTGTCTTAGTACACTTTCTGGATGAAATATCCAGTACAGCCTGAGGAGTTGAAGATCTATTCACCCAGTTGATTATCATATTTCCGCCTTCCAGCCTCCAACCATTTTCTGTGGGATTGGAAGTTTCACGATCGGTTTGAAGGCTTTTTCTTCTAAATTTTTGCTTGGAAGTTTGCCAACAGGCTTACTTTCTGAGGGAATCTTTTCAAGGTGGAAGTTAATGACATTCAATTTTTACTTTGTGCAATTTGATTCATGTCGGCAGTCGTTAGTTGTCGAGTATATATTAAACATACAACCTCTGATTTGGTCTGTAACTCTAGTAAGACTGCCCATCTTTCACTCAACTATGCCTGGGTATCTCTCGCTATCCCAACAAATGGAAGTGTAGGCCAATAAGAGCTTTTCAAACATCAGGGTCTAATTGTTGAACATAACTTTTCAATGTCAATTCATCTTGTTTGGGCCTGTGTTCCACATATCTGAAAAATTGAAACTATTAATTTGTTACTAAGAGCAAAGCACAATGCAGAAATATCAGTGTCTTCAGAACAAATAAAAACATCCGAGTATCCAGTGGCTGCTGCTTGTAGTGCGCAGAGTATAAGTCACAAGTCTCCTTTCTCAAGTTGGTTTATCCGTTCTGGAACCTTTTCACAACGATCCTCTTAAAATGAGGTGATTACAAAAGGGTCTTTCTGTGGTAGTTTATCTGCGTACTTTGATGTTTGCACTCGTGCACAATGGACTAAATGAACTATGCATGTTAACTTGTTTTAAGAATGTTCCTTATTGCTTGGCTAGTTTTGTGGGAGACCTTGGTCTTCTGCTTAAATGGCACCTCCTTATAACTATGGAAGACCACATCTCATCTATTGCACTGCATTGTTCTCTTACAAACTGTGTTTTAAATAGCAGCAGCAATGTTACTGAGAGCTGAAGAGTCAGCTTTCACCTTATGGACCTGTAATATTCCATCAATGCCTGTTGCTAGATTATAGTTATTAAGCTGTCCATCACATGGTGCTGTAAGATTTTATAATTTCTTAGGTAGGACAGCATTGAGCGTTTTCTGAGGAGTCCCTTCATTTGTCTAGAGAGACCATAAAAATGGTCTAATAGGATGACAGGAGACTTTATTCATATCTAGGGTTCAGCTCTGGGGTATCACCACTATTCACCGAAACAAAGCTCTGTTAATATTTGAAATGACAGTCATGTATTTTGCTCTGCCTACTTCTTTTTGGGAATTTCTGCAAGTTTTGCTTCACAAGTGAGTCACTGAACTGACATGAAGTTTGTAAATGCATCCACTCTTAGAGCATGTGTGCTGATAAGATCATTTATAAATTCCTGTGTACCTGCTGCAGCTATTGAGAGGCAAACTAACTCAAGTTGTTTGAATGGATTGATACAGTCTTCTAAAGCATATCGAGCAGCTATCACATTTCTCTTATC
This sequence comes from Palaemon carinicauda, assembly GCF_036898095.1. Classification (NCBI taxonomy): domain Eukaryota; kingdom Metazoa; phylum Arthropoda; class Malacostraca; order Decapoda; family Palaemonidae; genus Palaemon; species Palaemon carinicauda. The sequence continues at coordinate 59,557,003 of NC_090733.1, forward strand.
TTTCTCAATTCAATACATTTGAGAATCTGTAGTGTTCAGCAATTATATGATATGTTTTTAAACCATTTAGTTTTTGACTTAATTTTGTTGTACTTCCCACTGTATGTGTGTGTCCTTGTTAACAGTCCTCTCAATAGTGTTATTGATTGAAAGATGTGAGAATTGATTCACATCTAATTACACTATAAACCCTCATCTTTTAAAATGTTTGTTCACGCCAGGATAATCAGTTTGGAGAATGCCCACCTCAAAGTATTTTGTTGTTGTTTTTGTAAATACCTGGTATAACTCACACTGTCATAGGCGAAGCACCATGTAGTAAGCTTCAAAGCTGTGGCTAAGTGAAGATCCCATTCACTGTTTCTGGATGCTCTTATCATGTCAAGAAGGATATCTCCAGCAATGTAACCATATGACACCCAAAACACAGATGTCCCCATTATCATGTCGAAGATATTGTATGTAGTTATTCTACAACAGGTTGTCTGTGCCAGGTCTTGCTGCATCAATAGATTCTCAGAGATGTCTAACATAAATCCTCGTGTAGATTGCTAATTTCTTCTAACAATGCTATGATTTTCTCAACACAACTGACATTATTTGTTTTTAACCAGATAAGGAATCCTTTAGAGGCACTCTGGAATAGAGCTTCATATATACATTTGTGGGACACAAACTTCGTGGTGAAAAGAAGTATACAACTTGGCTCTTCTGCATAATACATCCCATTGATTTTAATAAGTGTTTTATAGTCATATCTGTGAACAAGGCTTACAAAATTCCTAATTGCCACAGTTTTCGTCCAACAGACCTTTCTAGGAGTAGAGGGGTTATCAAATACCATTTTCTACTTAATCATAATAGGCTGTGAGTCGTTGATACTTCTCATCTGACAGAAATAACCACCTTCACAACCCTGTCCCCCTGTGGAAAAAATCAAGTTCCAAGGAATTCCCCTCGGCATTTGATATTAGGCCTAGAAATTAGGCTGTAAAATTCAAAAGTCACTCAATCTCACTCGCTATCAAATTGGAGGAGGCTATACTCCAGAGATACATAACTTTCAAAAATACATAGTGGCAATTTATTATTATTTGAACTCCACACAAGTGGAGTTCTATTGTTATTACTATTCTTCTTCTTCTTCTTCTTTTTCTTCTTCTTCTTCTTCTTCTTTTTCTTCTTCTTCTCATTTGATCGTTAATAACTCAGCCAATTTTAAAGTGTTTGCTTTCAAAGTTGAGCAGTGGTATGACCCTTATGGGGGAAGTATAAATCAAGAAAATCGTGCAGGTGCATGCAGCGCTCTCTATGCACAAAGCAAAATTCATTTAAAACGATTGCTCTTCGAGATCTCGAAAACCATTCCATTCAGTGGCGTAGCCAGGATTGTCTCAGAGGGGGGGGGGGGCAAGCATGGGGCAAGGTCATATTTGAAGGGGGCAGCCCTATGCGAGGCCCAAAGGTCCGAATCCCAGCGGCCGGGGGTCTGTAAGCCAGCAGTTCTGAGACTGTTTGAGATGCATTCTGAGCATCCAGAATAGTCATTCTGACCTTAGACATGAAAATCAGATGTACCAGCTGGAAGACTTAAGTTCAGCCTCATTACAGTTTCATGATTTTCTAGATGGTCAACACCCCTCATCTTGTGTAGGGGGCACCCTCCCTGGACATAAAATTATTCAGTTTGAACTTTAATTTTTCTCCGTGGTACCTTGAGTTTCAGTTTCGAGAACAAGTTTGAATGCACTCAGCATGATGATAGTCCAGTAATAACACTATACTGAATTTAGTTGCAAAAGCACAGCTCATTTATTACTATGTTCCAGTAGGCCTACACATTTTATAAATCAGTAGAAATACAATGCAACTGCAGAGTTTTTGTCACTTTTTTACACAGAAATACAAGTCAGCTTCAGTGATAATTTTACTAAGTGAATAAGTACAACGATGCATACTTAACATGTAGTGACATATTCATACATTTCGTAAGTGCAGTTACATAGTGAACATAACAAAAAACTTTCCTATTCCCGCAATTTATATCTTTTTACTGTATGGTCATAAAACTTGATGCCATGTCAATTAGATAAGAGCAATATTTCTTTTATCATGGTGGTTCGCAAAAAAAGTCAACGAAGTCATCCAAGTCTAACTCATTTGATCTTTTCCTTTCAATGTGTAGGACATCAAGATTGCTTAGCCGATTATCTGGGATATTGTTCCTCAAGTAAGTTTTAATAAGCTTGACAGCTGAGAAACTTTGTTCAGCTGCTGCACTGGTGACTGGCACTGTTACAGCTATTTTACATAGCCTGTAAAGTTCAAAGAATTCAGCTTTGTATGGTTCTATGATCCCAAGAAAATCTGGAAGTGACTTCCCCCCTGTCTCTGATTTTCGCTCTAAAAGACGTTTGGCTTGAAGCAGCTCATGGACAAGGTCCTCCAAGTTTGCAGAATAAATCTTTGTCAGAGGTTTGATTTTTTCCAAATTCAAGAAACCTTCACAAGCAGGATTCAAGGCTTGGATGCCTCGCATGATGCCACTGGTAAATCTGTCATTAAGTTCACTGGCCACTGTGACCAATATGACATAAAATTTGTCTGTTCTAAACTCTTCCTTAGTGTTGCCACCACGATGCTGCACAAGAGGCTCCAAAAGTATGCTGTCATGCAGTCTTTCAGGGGCTCTTGTTTGACGTCTGCTTCTTCTACTAATAATTAGGTCATTGTGGCCTACATCTGGCACAGTTATGCCACTGTCATTTGGAAGATCAGCTGCCTGCTGACAAATAGACTCTAAGCCTCTTCCCTGGACCTGAGCATTGCAATTCTGTCATTTAGAATATCAATGATGTCCATAGCCTTCACCAGAGATTGCAAAATATCAGAAGCACATTTAGCTGCACTAAGAATGTCATAAAAAACACATAGCATCAATACAAATTGAAAATCAACTAGCCCTTTAAGTGAGCTGGCATCCAGTGATCTGTGAGGATTGGGCTGATGAGTGATATCATCTAGAACCTTCCAAATAGCCGGAAGGCGCCTTAAAACAACATGGACTGAAAAATATCTACATGCCCAACGTGTATCACTGAGCCTTTGTAGCTCTATCGGTGGCTTGTCAGCATACATTTCAAGTTGCATGGGTTTCCATTTGTTATGGACATAAGAACCTGACATGAAAACATACAAGCGCTCAAGCAATGAAAAGAAATCTGCTGCTTCACTCACATACTTTTTACTGTCCACCAGCACCAAATTTATTCCATGGGCATAACAGTGTATATAATCTGCAGTTGGATATATCTCCTTAATCTGTTTTGCCACATCTAAGTTTCTCCCACTCATGACGGATGCCTCGTCATATCCTTGGCCAACAAGATGTGACTTGTAGTCTAAACCAAATTTGTCTAAGCATGAGAAAATTGTGCTTGTTAGACTTTCTGCATCAAGTTTATCAGCTGCTTCGAATTGCAGGAAGCTCTTCTTTAAACAGCTATCGTGGTAATATCGCAATACAAAGGAAATCTGTTCCGTTTTTTAAACATCCATCGTTTCATCCATAACCAAGGAAAACTCTCCACTCTCTTTCACTTCCTCTATTATTTCTTTCCATATAATGTCTATCAGAATTTCTAAGACTTCGTTTTGTATTTCCGGACTGGTATATTTATCATTTTTTGGCATGTCTGCCATCTTTTTAGCAATTTGCATGTCCTGGTTTTTAACGAAATGAAGAATTTCAAGGAAATTAACCCTATTCATACTTTCGTCATAGTCCCTATGCTCTCTTTGTGCAATATCTTGTCTCGCAGTAAGTAACATAATTTCGCCAACAGTGTGTGTGTGTGTTTTCTGCTACCGTTCTTTGGTGAGCTTCGCTGATCAGTTGCTTGACACCTGTGCTTGTAGATTCCATTTTCCTATAGTCAGACCAATCTATCATTGCAGCTTTGTGACACTGTGAGTTTTCATGGCCATGAAAACCATGATTGGATTCTTTTGCTCTCTTCCAATTAGTATAACCAGCTGCTGTGAAGCTGTAGTCAGAAGGCCTTGCCAGCTGAGACATAGCAAATTGTCGACAGGCAAAACAAAAAGCTGCATCACTGCTTTGTGAATATTCCAGCCAGGTGTATTGGTTATACCACCAACAGTTGAAAGACCTGCTAAATCCAGCTTGGATCTTCTTGGGATAAGCAGACAGTTTAGGCTGGAATGGTCCATCTGAAGGATGTTGTGAAATGTCTCAAATAATAAATATAATTAAATTTTTCAGTGGTCTTGTAAGTTACCTTATGTTTCCATATACTGTTAGAAGTAGTGTCGCACATCATAGCAGCCTGCATTGCGCAGCACAGATCACTCACTATCTGGACCACTGTTGAGTTTTGTGTTGCTGGTCTTATTGCTGGAATCTGTTGAAGTTGTAGGCTTTATGTTGCCTAGCTCTACTTCTATTTCCTCTGAACTTAGGACATATGTTGGCACATCATCATTTTCCATAGTAGATTCGTCAATTTCCTGACGGGGACCAATTCCTGTTTCTTCACTATCATTCTTATTCTTTTTGTTTGGTTGTTTGTCAGTTTTAAGATTGCTTTCTCTATCACCAGACGACTGTTTGCATTTTGTGAGATATCGATCCATATTCGCTCCAACAGTACCAATGACTTTCACAGTGAGTCGATCTGAAAATGTTAATATATTCGATATTTTGTAATTGTCAGTTTAGCATAATTGCATTGTAGGAGGTAGTCAAAACATTACAGTAATCTTGTCAAATCACAAAAAAAATACAGCTTGCAATGCATAAGCAGATAGATATAGGCTACGATATGTTCGTTATTAGTTATTGGATATAGGCTATGTAGCCCAACTTGTTGATCGACCTGTAATAGCCTAAGCTATTAGTTAAATGAGTTGATTTCGTAATCTTCTATTTAATCCATAGTTTATTTTCGATTCAACATGAAAATTAAACTGTATATATTGAAATTCGTAATTTTGAGCCTCATTTTACCCATAGCAGCATAATGTTAGCTTAGCATTTTAGGCAAACCGGTTTGCCCATTACACTCGTACTTTCGAGGTGTAATGATTTGCTAATTATATATAAAATGCATGTAAATGGCCTTAGTTTGTTTTTTAGACATTTTCTTTTATAGACCACAGGAATTAGTATGTGCGTAAAAAAAAGAAAAAAAAGACTATTTATCCATTATTTTTATGGGCAATTGTTCCCGGTAACCTAAACACCATACGGACATCGCTCCCTCCGTCGTCCAGCATTGTCATCGAATTCTCCATTTCATATAAATTCTCTTTTCGCCACACTGTGGTTCATAGTATATATTTATTCCGCTCCCTCAGAGCTACAATTTTATGTATTTATCATTTCGCTACCTATTTCTATTGACTTGTATTTCAAGTATTTGTATGTGTGAAAAAACACACATATTGTGGCGGTTAGTTCAAGCCAGATTGGCGCCTGTGCGCATGCTACTCCTCCGTCCGCACCTTGTATTATATTCTCGAACATGTTTGAATAAACCGTTGTTGTTGGTGATAGCTCGTCTCACTGTCCTTAGAACTGGTGACCCCGGAGTTGAAGTGGCATCAGCAGTTTTGGCTTTGCCATTAACGGACTTATTACGGCCGTGCTACCTTCTTTTACTCCGTTACCTTAGGCGTGAGCTTCGGCCTTTGGTGCTCCCACACCTCGGTGCATTTGTAAGGCAGTAGGATGAGCTTAACTGACATATCAACTTCCCACCTCTTCGCCGACTCGTCGACTGACCACAATGGCGGATTCAACCCGCCATCACGCCCAACGGCCTCGCCTCCACGACCAAAGTCAAACTGCCGCCATTTGCTCAACACAACACTGCTTCCTGGTTCCTGAGAGCAGACGTACTCTTCCGAGTCGCTAGGCTCAGCGACTCCTGCGCTAAGGCCAACATCGTTCTCACCTCCATCCCAGAGGAGGTATTCGACAAGATTTCCCCATGGCTCGACGCCCGGGCTGGCTAAGTTTCCTACGACGACCTGAGAACGAAACTCATCGGTATCTACTCACTCTCCGTTTCAGCAAGGGCACAGAAAGTCCTGGACCTCGCCAGCAAACCCATGGGTGACACCTCTCCTGTCAAGGCGTGGGACGAGTTGACCGGCCTGTTAATGCTTCACGAGACCGACAGCAACGGCCAACGGCGCGAGATTAGCCTATCTCGCAAGATTTTCCTTCGACGCCTGCCGCAGGACGTAAGGGCACAATTGACGGACGCCAACACACTTCCGATGAACGAACTCCTGTAGAAGGCTCAGAAGCTCTATGAGGCCTCCAAAGCATCTCGCCTCGGAGCATCATCAGTATCGTCTTCGTACTCCTCCTTCAGCTGCTCTTCCATAGACTCTTCATCAATGCCTCCTGACGACGACGACGAGATCAACGCTCTGGCAAGGAGGAAACCACCGCAACCGACACGTCCGAACCCTAAGCCTAATCCAGCACGGTGCTTCTACCACCAGCAGTTCGGCAGCGACGCCAAGAATTGTAGGGCACCGTGTAATTTCCCTAGAAGATGACGCCATAAGAAACCACCTACCACCATCGCAGCTGCAGGAAACCAAAGCAAGAATGGTTTCTATATCCTCGACACTGTCTCCAACCATAGACTCATGGTCGACACCGGCGCTATGCAGTCAACGTTCCCATCGTCACAAGCCAACCTAGACCGTGGTCCCAGCAAAGACGCCCCCTCGCTCGTCGCCGCCAACGGGTCTCCCATACGGTTTTATGGGACTAGGATCCTCAGGATATCTATCCTGGGCCGTTCGTATTCCTGGCCCTTCGCCATCGCTGACGTCAGTCGCCCCCTCCTCGGTGCAGATTTCCTCGCTCACCACGGACTACTTGTCGACGTTGCCAGGAAACGCCTCATCGACACAGGAACCTGCCGGTCCCGCACCCTGAGAGCCGGCCCTGCCACAATGTCCGTATCTGCAGTAATGACGCAGCCCTACGCCGACCTTCTGCAAGAATTTCCTGACGTTTTCAAGCCCGAGCTCCGACAATCGCCGGGATCCGCCTCCAAGCACGGGATCTACCACCACATCACGACGACGGGACCTCCTACACACGCCAAATTCCTCCGCCTCCCGCCCCAGAAGCTGAGGGATGCCAAACGCACCTTTGAGGACATGGAACGCATGGGTATCTGTAAGAAAGCATTGAGCCCCTCTGCATCTCCCCTACACATGGTAAAGAAGCCTGACGGGACCTGGAGACCTTGCGGTGACTACAGGCGCCTCAACCTCATCACAACGCCCGACCACTACCCTCTGCCCAACATGCAAGACCTGACGAATGTGTTGCATGGCGCGAAATACTTCACCAAGATGGACCTTCTCAAGTCTTACTTCCAGGTCCCCGTATTTCCAGAGGACATTCCGAAAACTGCCATTGTGACACCGTTCGGATCCTACACCGCATACTCAACCTTCGGTCTACGCAATGCGGGGGCGACCTTCTAACGCCTAATGGATAGCATCCTGGGCAACCTACCATTCTGCGTCTGCTACGTCGACGACATCCTGATATTCTCAAGGACCAAGGAGGAACACCGGAGGCACGTCCGCGCCGTCCTCAAATGCCTGCAGGAGAATGGCCTAGTTGTACGTTCCGACAAATGCACATTCGGCGCTGAAGGAGTGGGCTTTCTCGGTCATCGCATGTCCTCGAGTGGGGTAAAATCCATGACAACCAAGGTGGACGCCATCAGAAAGTTCCCGACACCTACGACCACCCGCCAACTTCAGGAGTTCCTGGGGATGGTCAATTACTACAGGCGCTTCATCCCCAACATCGCACAGACCCTGACACCCCTCGACGACGTCCTGAAGGGAAAGGCGAAGAAACTTGAGTGGGGTTCCCCACAACAACATGCATTCACCCAGACAAAGGACACCCTCGCCAACGCCACCACCCTGGCTCATTTCAACAACAACGCCCCTCTGCGACTGACGACCGACGCCAGCAACGTCGCCTGTGGGGCTGTGCTGGAACAGCTCGTCGATGGTTCTCCTCGACCATTGGCATTCTTCAGCAGAAAACTGAAACCCGCCGAAACAAGATACAGCACCTTCGATAGGGAGCTCCTCGCTGTCTACCTCGCCGTCCGCCACTTCAGGCACATCCTGGAGGGCAGACCCTTCACCATCGAGACGGACCATCAACCCCTCGTACACGCCTTCACAAAATCAACAGACACATGGTCCTCCCGACAACAACGTCATCTCGCAGCAATCGCCGAATTCGGGTGCACCATAAGCTACGTTCCCGGAAAGAAAAGCCCAGTCGCAGACGCCATTTCAAGGATTGAAATCGACGCAATCCACCTGAGAATTGACTACGCCAACCTTGCATCCGAGCAGCGCACCGACCTAGAGGCACAGGATCACCTGACGGGGCCATCTGCGCTCAAGATAACTGCAATTCCCCTCGGGCCAGCAAGAGTAACTATCCTCTGCGACACCAGCACCGGCCGCCCACGCCCCTGGATTCCGGCTTCCTGCAGAAGAAAAATATTCGACATCATCCATGCACTACTGCTCGCCTTCTGTCTGAAAAGTTCATCTGGCCAGGGATCAAAAAGGATGCCCGGGAATGGGCGAAGACATGCATCAATTGCCAGACAAGCAAGATAAGCCGTCACACCGAATCGGGGATAGGTGATTTTCCCCAACCGAAAAGACGTTTCGGTCACATCCAAATCGACATCGTGGGACCTTTGCTACCTTCGGGATCTGCTCGCAACCTGCTGACAATCATCGATCGCTCCACGAGGTGGTTGGAAGCATCACCGATGACCAAAGCTACGACCCAAGCATGCGCCGAAGCCCTTTTGTCAAGCTGGGTGAGCAGAATTGGCGTTGCTGACGACATCACGACAGACAGAGGCCCCGCTTTCCTGTCAGAGTTATGGCTCACTCTGGCAAACCTGATGGGAACGACACTCCACAGCACCACGGCATACAACCCCGTAGCAAACGGTATGGTTGAAGGAATGCATCGCGCCCTCAAGGCATCCCTGATGGCGAGCTGCACCGACGGGGACTGGAAATCACTACTTCCTTGGGTACTTCTCGGCCATCGCACCGCCCCTCGCGCAGATGGCGAGCCATCGCCCGCTGAAAGCGTTTACGGAGAGACGCTCGCAGTTCCCGGCGAATTCTTTCCCACATCAACCGACGACACGCAGCTGGATCATCTCCGGGACACCGCCAGAAAGTTCAGTCGGTGTGCAGACAAAATGTCGACAGACAAAATGTCGAAAGGACAAAATGACGAAAGGTGTAGATCAGTGGTTCTTTCATTAGTAATCTATTCATATTTGTATACATCATTCATGGATAGAGAATTATGATAAGAATATAATAAGGAAGTATTAAAAAAAAAGGATAAAAAAAATTCTAACATTTACTTAAAGCACCATGAAATTATAAAATGTTGTATAAATATGGTTACAAAATTGAGTAAAAATTTAATTTTGAGAACAAACATAAAATTACAAATTGTGTGCTATTGCCTGCAAGTACTCGAGTACATTTTTACTGCTATAACTGTCAATAATTTTTTTCAACCGGTCGTTTACTTGAGCGTATTTCTTGTTCCTCCTTCCAATAGACTTTCCTTGAAAAACTTGCTCTAGAGCCATCTCTGTTGATGCTTGCTCCGAACGTAGTTTTCGAATCAGTTTATCTTCTGTTGGGTGGATAATCGTTACCCTTCTCTTAAATGCACTGTGCCATCCCTCTAGCATGTTGTTTATTCGAGGTAGATCATTTGAGGTTCTTTCGTATACTGACCATAAGGAAACTTCAAACGTTGGCCTCCTCCTTCTTCCCCGCTGAATAATACCCATCCACGTCATCTCAAAGTACTTCAAAAATTCGTCTAAAATGCTATCAGTTTCTTCGTGTAGAGTTTCTATGAAAGTATTAAAACAATCATACACGTCATCTGGAGGCACAAATGAAAGTGCCTGTAGTTGTTTTATGATCATAGCATTTCCAGCATCTGCGTACCAACTTTGCAAACCCAATCCTTGTATTCTTCGCCATAGGCACTGTGCAAAGTGAAAGAAACACCCGTAGATTTCCCTATCTGGAAAAAATTTTCTCACGCTATTTATGGCTGACCGTTCAAAGTCTACTGATACTGAATCTGGATGTAAATCATGACTTTTAAGCCAGCTGAATATTATATCATAGGTGTTCTCATTTTTGTGGGTTGTAATACAATAAATGAGAGGAAGAGTCTTGTTTTCTTGTATCATAGCGTGTATTGTGTAAAGTTGTTTTCCAATTGGAGCACAATCGAAAGTTCCATTACAAAACCAACTCTTTTTTGTTTCAAGAAGCTGAATATTTCTTAATGTTGAGTAAATATTGACTTCTTTACAGCTAAATTGTAAAAAAATTTCACCTCTCGTCGTAACTGTCAAATCTTCATTAGTTCCAGAGTTACGGACTCTTCTTACTGTTCTTGCAAGAGTTTCTTTCTTCCGTAGAGCGCGGGCTACTTCCAATTGAATATTATCTGTACATTTGTTTATTACAACCGAAGTAATTTCCTCCGTCTTTCTTGCATTTTCTTTCAACTCTTCCTTAACCTTGAGAACGTCTTTTCTCACCATATCGGGAGGATGGCAATGTTCTTGAGTCAAAGAGGATATTTCACTACCTATACTAATTAGTCTTCCACTACAGTATCCTCTTATTTCACATCTCCAATATATTTTTTCTTCTTTTTGCTTATCAGCCACGTAAATGTAACCACCGTACAAAAGCTTTCTGCCTTTCTTGTTGCTTTTGATTATTTCCATTTCTTAGAATGCTTTTTTCCAAATATAAATAAAAAAAACTTCAAAGGAAGTTTTATAAACTTCTTGCTATGGAAAGGAAGTTGTTAGTGAGACGAATGGGGAAAACTAACTGTGAAATTTATTCATTAGAGCATGGCAAATGGTTGTTTTCTTAATAGTCGTCTGTTTGGGTATTGGTATTTTGGTGTCGGTAGTATAGGATTCGGCAGTTATTAGAATCTTCCTCTATTCCTTCTTAGGAAGAGAGAGAGAGAGAGAGAGAGAGAGAGAGAGAGAGATGAGAGAGAGAGAGGTAAAAATAATCATTTAAAATTTTACTACGTACCAACGTTTGAGGGAGAGAGAGAGAGAGATCGGTATTTTGTCCTTTCGACATTTCGTCCTTTCGACATTTTGTCCTTTCGACATATTGTCCTTTCGACATTTTGTCTCTCGACATTTTGTCCGTCAACATTTTGACCTACCACCGTTCAGGCCATGTCTTAAAACTTACCAGGATAGAACTAAACATTTCAAGCCGAGGAACCTGGACGACTGCGAGTATGTTTTCGTCCGTGTCGACGCTCATCGACAGCCGCTAACCAGACCCTATCGAGGCCCCTACAAAGTAATCAAGAAAACGACGAAAGCCTTCCTTCTCGACGTGCATGGCCAAGAGGACTGGGTCTCAATAGACTATGTGAAATCGGCGTTTCTCGAAGGAAGCGACACTGCCTCCGCGGGACCTGGCAAATCCAGAGTGCCACTTCAAAACAAGGCGCCCAATGAGAAGAAAAGAAACAAACGACGACGAGAGGTAGCGATCCATACGCCGACCGCCAACGCGCCCCTCCGTTCAAGAACAAGAAGAACCCTCCGACGCCCGAAACGATACGAAGACTAGTCTCATCAGCCCTCTACGCCGCCTGATGTCTTGTGGGGGGAGTAGTTGTAAGGACATCACTCCCTCCGTTGTCCAGCATTCTCATCGAATTCTCCATTTCATATAATTTCTCTTCTCGCCACACTGTGGTTCACAGTATATTTTTATTCCGCTCCCTCAGAGCTCCAATTTTATGTATTTATCATTTCGCTACCTATTTCTATTGACTTGTATTTCAAGTATTTATACGTGTGAAAAAACACACATATTGTGGCGGTTAGGGCTCGGCCAGACCAAGCGCGTTGAGCGGTGAGGTTAGCGGCATGACTCGGCGGCAAGCCAGCAACAAAATGTTGGGTGGCCACACCGGAACCGCCACACATCTCTTGCCTCCTCACTCCCAGCTGATAGCCTTCCTCGTAAACATGACGATGGTGTTTGAGTAGGAAATTACTTCCGATTGAAAATCGTTATTTTAATCAGAACTATAAATTACACAAGAGTCTGGATTCACGATTTTAATAAACAGAGAAGGGAAAATAAGTTAATTTTGAAATTAATGTTGCCAGTCTCGTTTGTACGGCGACAGATTTAATGAATATATGCATATTTCACAAGTCTTTTGATTCTTTGATGGGGACATCCTTCCTGGATTCAGACTCAAAAAAACAAACGTCGAACTATAGACAACCTCAATCTCTCTCTTACCAGGTATTATAATTGCTTCAGATATGATAAAGTTCACGAAAAATCATTGTCCCTTTCATTCCAGAATTAACTAGCATTTGCATAAGATATATTGTTTAAATGTACATACGATTCTTTTCACATTTGAAATTTCTCTATATCTTATATATATATATATATATATATATATATATATATATATATATATATATATATATATATATATATATATATATATATATATATATATATATATATATGTATATATATATAACTAAATGGTGATTAAATAGGTTGCAAAGCACAAAAAAGCGTAGGCTTACCCACTATTTTATTACCATCCATTTGCAGTTGATTGCCATAACTTCCATTTATTTAATCCATTTTTGCTCTCCGAAACACCTCCCAATAAATTGTTGATTACTAATGGCTGGAAACGAACAATTGAATGCGTACCCCCTCAGGAACTGATGAAAAATGGCGTAATCTTGGGTGAAGATGCTCAAGCCGCCGCGATTTTTTAAAACATGAAACAGTCTGGTGGCAACTGCAGCGGCTTGAGGCAGGCTTCCCGCGCCTCCTATCTGGCCACCTACATAACAGATTTTGAGCGAAGCGAAAAATCTATTTTTGGGTGAGATAGCCATGACGTCCTGATGGAAGGTTCCTTCAGTAGCTTCCTTGGGTATATTTAACTACAGTGGATATGCCCAGAGAATTAAACTAAAGGTTACCACAGAATTCTAACTTCTGATGCGAGTACCCTAAAGGTTTCCCTCTAGGATATCGTATATCAACAGGGGACGCATGTATTAACACGCCACATAACTATCTGCACCCCATATAGAGTTAACACTTCGATATGGAAAGGTGGAGAATAACTGGGGAGCCGTTCCACAGTTACACTCATCCGTGGCTGCTTTTGGTACTCGAGACGTAAACAAACGGGCGCCATTGCTAAATGACGTCACGTCCGTCCTCATCCTGAGCCCAGCTTCTTGCTAATCTCCATGATACAGCAGGACAGGGCGGGGCCTGAAAGGCTGGACTAGAATAGACGGGAGGTTCCATCAGGACGTCATGGCTATCTCACCCAAAAATAGATTTTTCGCTTCGCTGAAAATCCGTTTTTTGGGCTCAAGCCATGACTTCCTGATGGAAGTGTACCAGAGAATTAATGTATCGTGGAAATTTTCCCCCTTTTTATGCAAGTGCCAAGGGCTTCGAATAGAGGTATGTAACATGTCCTTGCTAGAGATTCTGTGAAGAACTAGCTTCCTGCCCCCCTGGCAGAGAAGTCCTGGTGGACCATACTAATATCTCGAAGCGATCATTGAAGAGCTACTCACCCTGCGGAGAGTTCGTGCAGGACTCGGAGACAAGATATAAGGTTAATATTCGGGTAGGAATATTATCAAGCATAGGTAAGTGATTAACATTTACTACACTCCCTGGAGGAGAGATCAATCTGGTCTCGGAGGTAGGACAAAGGTTAATATTCAGGTAAGAATATTATCAAAGCATGAGTGAGTATATAATACAATTATGTATATATTATTCTTCTCCTTTAGAAAGAAAGGGGTAAATGAAACTATAACAATCGTATATTTCTTAATAAATAATAGGAGCGGAGAGAGACGCACATGTAATAAAATAGACATTTTATTTCAAAGATTGCAGATTATTGTGATAACAATTATAATAATAAATGTAAAGTTTATTTACAATAATAATAAATAATGTACATAGAAAATAAAGACTTCAATCCTGAATCTGAAAAGAAATTTCACTTTTAGAAACACAAGTTCCAGAGGAACGTCAGTCTTTTTCAAAGAAAACACATCATGCCCTAGAGCATGTGGCACTCATGTAAAGTCTATGACATTTCACCTTGGTAAGAACAGTCTATTAGAAACACTAAGTGTCCATGAAATCACTATGTATCACCACGGGCTCAACACAGGCACCCGGAGAGTTACAGTCCAAGTAACTTGCTGTTCTATGCAGAGTTAAACAGCAGGTTTCATAACACTACCTGCGGCTACCACGAAATGTTTGACTTCGTGCACTTGCTTTGCGTAGTGCTTGAAGAAAACGTGCGATGATTTCCTTCCTGTGAAGCTCTTGAGGCTTTCGAAATCCATACTCTAGAAGAAGTTCACAGAAGACGCGACTCTTCTAGGATCATGACCTGCGGGTGTACTGTCAGGATCCGCTCTGCGAATGAAGTAGGTGATTTTCGCTCTTAGTTGTTTCAGTGACAAGTCGCTACCCGATGTTTCTCCTTTGAAGAGTTGTCCTCCACCGAAGTCTGAAGTTCTTCGAAGATAGACCTTAAGACTTTCCACTGGGCATAGAGAGACATCTTCCTTCAGGGGGCAGATTCTCCAAGGGCCCCATCTCTTGGTGGGTAGTTCATTCTTAGCGAGAAACGTCAGATCGGGGAAGAGGGTAAGTTCTCCTGTATCTGCGAATAGGATATGACCCTCTTCTCTTGATAATGCCACTATTTCACTGACTCGGGCTCCCGAGGCGAGAGCAAAAAGGAAGATAACTTTTTGAGTCAAGTCTTTTATTAGAGGCAAAATGGAGCACCTTGTCCAGGGACCAGGAGATAGGTTTTGGGGGAGGTGCTGGACGTAGTCTAGCGCATGCCTTTGGCAATTTATTGAAGATATCGCTGGACAGATCAATCTGGAAGGCATACAGGAGTGGTCTAGTCAAAGCCGATTTGCAGGTGGAAATCGTGTTGGCTGCTAAGCCTTGTCCATGAAGGTGAATGAAGAAGGACATACAAAAATCAATGGTTATTTCCGTAGGATTTTTTGCCTTGACGAAAGAGACCCACTTTTTCCAGGAAGATTCGTATTGCCGTCTTGTAGATTCAATCTTGTATTCCTCGAGGAAGTCTAAACTTTTCTTCGAGATTCCAAACCTTTTCTTTGCGGCTAAGGAGAGAAAATCATGAGATGAAGGTCCCTGACTTTCGGTGATGAAGCGAAGACAGTCGACTTCTGTACTTGTTGAGAGAGAACTGGGCCCGGTAGGGGGATCAGCGTGGGCTGCAGCTCCAGGACCAGAGGGTACCAATTGCTCCGGGGCTACTTGGGAGCCTCTAGGGCCGCTGTCCCTTTGAAGGTTCTCAGTTTGGAGAGGACTTTCAGCAGAAGGTTGGGAGGAGGGAACAGGTATATCCTGGACCATCTGTTCCAATCCAGTGACATGGCATCCACTGCTTCTGCCTTGGGGTCCTCGTACGGGGCCACATATCGAGGAAGTTGATTGTTGTCGCTCGTCGCGAAGAGATCGATCTGAAGTTCCGGGACTTGGTGAGAGATGAAGGAGAATGACCTTGCGTCTAGAGACCATTCCGACTCTATTGGGCTTGTCCTTGATAGAGCGTCCGCCGTCACGTTGCTGAATCCTTGTAGGTGAACTGCAGACAGGTGCCATTTCTTCTTTTCTGCCAAACGAAAGATCGGAAGAAGTACCTGATTTATCTGGGGCGATCTCGAGCCCTGACGATTGAGACATCTGACTACCACCGAGTTGTCCAGAGTCAGACGAATGTGGATCGAGGGAGGCGGGGAGAGTTTCTTCAGGGTGAGAAGAACCGCCATGGCCTCCAAGATGTTGATGTGAAACGTCTTGAATAGGGGATACCATGTTCCTTGAATCTGTCGTTGGTGGGAGTGACCTCCCCAACCCTCCAGTGAAGCGTCTGTGTGGATGTTGATCGATGGAGGCGGGTGTTGAAGAGGAATGGACCTTTCATGGCCTTTGCTTCCGACCACGGCTTTAAAAGTGAGTGAAGTCTGTTTGAAAGCCGTCTCTTGAGGTCTCTTCGAGCGATGGATGCGAAACGTCTCCAGACTCCCGCGGCATCCTTTAGCTGTGCGCGAAGCACTGGGTTTGTCACAGAGGCGAACTGTAGAGAGCCGAGAACTTGTTCCTGCTGTCGTCTTGAGATCCGTTTGGATTTTAGAAGTCTTCTGACAGACCCTGCTATTTCCTTCCTTTTCTTCTGGGGGATGGAAAGGCGGTGTGACTGAAGATCCCAATGGATTCACAACCATTGGACTTCTGAGCTGGAGAGAGGCGAGATTTCTCGATGTTTATCTTGAATCCCAGATGCTCTAGGAACTGGGTGACTTTGTTGCAGGCTCTTACACAATCTTCGGGCGATGTCGCCCAGACTAACCAGTCGTCTAGGTAGGCCATCACTTGGACGCCCTGAAGACGGAGCTGTTGGACGATGGCGTCTGCCAGCTTGGTGAAGATCCGTGGAGCCACGTTGAGCCCGAAGGGCATGGCCCTGAAGGCGTAACTTTTCCATTGGAGTCGAATTCCTAGGTAGGAGGAAGCGTAATGATTCATTGGAATGTGCCAGTAGGCATCTGCCAGGTCTATGGAGACTGTGTAGGCCCTTTGAGGCAGAAGGGTCCTTATTTGTTGCAGAGTCAGCATCTTGAATTTGTTGTTAGCAATGAACTTGTTGAGAGGGGATAAGTCTAGAATGACTCTGAGTTTGTCGGAGTCTTTCTTGGGAACGCAAAATAGTCTCCCTTGGAACCTAGTTGACTTTACCCTCCTGATCACCTTCTTGTTCAAGAGTTCTAGGACATATTCTTCCAGGAGGGGGGTTGACTGTTGGAAGAATTGCTGGAAGGCTGGGGGTGGTTGAGTCCAGCTCTAGCCTAGTCCCTTCTTGACGATGCTGTGTGCCCAGGGATCGAAGGTCCAACGATCCTGGAATTGGCGGAGTCTTCCTCCTACCGGAAGCACTTCATTGCTTCTGGTGTTCCGAGGGTTTGCCACCTCGGCCGCTAGCTCCCCTTCCTCCTCTGCCTCTGGAGGGACGACGAGAAGAATCTCTGCCAGAGCCTCTGCTTGAGCCCCTACCTCTGGGACGAAAGGTAGTAGAGTGTTGCTCGTACACAGGGGTGAAGACCAGTGACTGCGACACCACCGGTTGGGGGACCAACTGAAAGGTCTGTTGTGGCTGTGTGACCACTTGGGGAGTAGCGGTACCCGGAAACTGTCGTCTCTGTTGACGTTGCTGGGGTTTCGGCTTCTGAGGTTTCCTCTTAGGCTGAGGGCCATCATCCTGAGAGGATTTCCTCTTTCTTGACATGCCCCACTTGTGGAGAAGGTTCCTATTCTCCGTGGCGGCTTTGTCTACAATCTCTTTCACCAGAGAAGATGGGAAGAGATACTTACCCCAGGTATTGGAGGAAATCAGCCTCCGGGGTTCGTGTTTCACCGTCGCGTTGGCGAACACGAATTCACGACAGGCTCTACGAGCCCTAGCGAAGCTATATAGGTCTTTTGTCACCGTTGCCAAGTGCGATTTGGCTAGGACCATATAAAAGTCCGGGACTCTAGTATCCCCGGCCATAAGTTCCAGCTGTACCTGGTGGGACAGCGACGCTGCAAGCCTCTCCTTCGTATCCTGTTCCCTACGAAGGAGGTGACCATTTAGCCTTGGGAGGTCCTCATTAAATTGACGACCTGCTACGTCAGGCTCTAGTTTCCCTACCGTGAAGGTTGACTGGATGTCTTTCCAGTGCCTATCATCGGGAGGAACAGTAATGGAGAAGGGTCTGCACTCCTCCAGTGCAGGGCAAGGTTTCCCTTCCTCCACTGCCTTTAAGACCGCCGTGAAGGCCTTTTCGATGAAGGGGAAGGTCGCAGCATTTGGCGCAATGAAGGTTGGATGCTTCTTGCTAAGCGCCGGCATCTTGGAGTTGGTGAAACCCCTACTCTTCACCGCCTGGGCTAACATAGCTTGGGCCTTCGCGAGATCGAACACGATAACCTCCTTCGGTTCGGTCTCTTCCTTTGAGGCTGGTTCGGACCTGAGCCGGACGTAACAGTCCGGATAAGCCTCGAAATTCGGGAAGAATTCCACTTCTTCCAGCAAGATAGAGCCAACCCTTTCACTGATGTAGATTTTGCCAGTTGTTATTGGCATATGCTCGGCATATCTCCATGGGTTAGCTTCCGAGCAAGTGGGGAAGTCCTTAACCGAAATCCGTTTCGGTTGTTTAAGACTAACGAGAGTCATCCGGAATTGCTCCTGGGTTTCTCATAGCTTTCTTTCCATGAGGGCTTCAAGCATCTTGAAGACCTCCTGAGTGGCCGATGGAAGAGGGTCCGGGGTGGCAGAAGTCGAAGGAACAGGTTCCTCGGACGGTGCAGGAGTTGCTGCGGGAGTAGGAGCAGGAGCGACCTCAGTCTCCGAATCAGGGTATTCCACCTGATCTTCCTCGTAGTCGAGTTCCTCGCCCATGAGGTTCTTCTCCGTCTCTTCTGACACTTCCGACATACGTTCCACGTTATCGAAATCTAGATGGCAATCATGCATGGATTGGGCCATGACAACGTCAGGTTCCACCACGATCTGGACGGTGGGGATCTGATCACGGGGGACCACAGAGTCTTTGGATGCTTTTGGGAAAAGCAAAGCCCTCAAGTCTTCGTTGGGAAGATACGGTCCGGTGGCGTTCTTCTGGAAGCCACGCACCCATTTGCGTAGCTTCTCTCTAGCGTTGTCCCTTGCCTCCGCAGAAGGAGGATCGTCGAACGCCTCGACCAAACGACTCTTGCAGACTGTGCAGTTCTGCAGGTCCCAATACTTCAGGTCGCCTTTCTTGGCGGCGCAGGGGGCGTGGGTCCGGCACGCCTTGTGCCGGTAGAAGTCCGGGCGCTTCACCCCGCAGAAGTTGCTCTCACACTTCATATACTCCTCCTGTAAAAGAAAGAGATCATGAGTACATGGAAGGCATAAGAATGACTTACATTGCTCTAAAATTAAGATATCTTAATCTAAATTTTCAAACATTAAATTAATTGCAAGGCATTGTAATGCTTGAGAATAATGAGCGGGAAAGGAAGTAGATAGACACATACTTGTGAATCCCGCCCAGTCGGTTATCGTAACCTTATCTGTAGGCAATTTCTTTTGTGGCCGAAGGTCACAATAAGGGAATCCATATGGATAAGACGAGCTAAGCTTCTAACAGAAATTGCCCGCAGAGTGTAGCAGGGTCTGAGACCACTCAGATCCCTAGAGTAGAAGGGGTATAGGAGAAACCCCTTATTAAATGTAGGTTCCGGCAATCGACCGCACTAAGATACACAGAGTATGCTGGAATATTGTAATATGCAATCAAACAGCATAGCCACAATCTTGGATGGTAAAACAATACCTATATATAGAAGTGGCCAAGCCATCTGGCTGCAATATTCTGACTGTCGGCATGTTGCCGGCAGGCAGGGAAGGGGTGCATGTCCCTTAACGTCTCAGGAGGGTGCCGGCAGACCGACAGCACTCCGGAGGCCGGTCCTGCAGGGTGGAAGGCATCAAGACAGACACACTGAGTATCTAAAGTATAATACCATCGAGGCGACTGCCGGCACAGCGGCGGGTCGTCGGCAGGGGGCGGCGGCTCCGGCAGCCGAAGGCTGACGGCATGGTGAGCTTTGGATCAATTCATAAGATAGATATGTATATGGTTGTATACCTAGACTGCCTGCAATCAATGCCGGCATGCCGGTGGCCGACTCCGAAAGTCGCCCGGCTGTTACTAGGTAAGATGAGGGGTGGGACGTCGGCTGTATGTCAACGGAAGGCGGCAGCCTCCGGCACACGGAAGGCTGACGTCCTAGAGGGGGGAGGCATCTTATGAAAGAATGTCACCTGAGGTAGTGGCGGCTATCGCCGGCAGTAGAGGCGGAAAGGGACCGGCACCAGGATAGAAAGAGAGAAAGGTAAGGAGGGATGGAAGGGGTAAGATCTCATACCCCTCTGGCATCCCTCCAGAGAGAGTGCACTCATGATAGGAGTGGATACTCCTAGCATCCGGCGGCAGGGAGCCGGCAGTCGGCCGGGTGCCTGGGGTAACCCAAGGGAGGGTTAGAGGGCACTCAAGAGGGGGGAATCCCCCACCGGTCGGACCGCCGCCGGCAACCACCCCCATAGAACGCTATGAAGGGTATGTGTACCAGAGCGGCCAGCTCAGCAGGAGAACAACGTTAGCCATACCACTCCACCCAAGGGAGGAGTTGTAGGACTAAGGACAGATGTGTGTAGGCAAGCCTACACCAAAGGGATAGGTGGGGAGGGGGAAGAAAGGGGTCTTTCTATAGAGGAGACTCTGTATGAGAACGGCCACCAAGGGAAGGGAGAACGCTCCCTAACCTAGGTGAGGTAGCCCAGAATGAGAACGGTACAGGAGTACCGTCTCAAACTATAATAGGGCAGAGTCAACCCCCAGAGCTTAACCTAGAGAAGGAGGGCTAACTCCTAGGCTAGGAAAGCTTGAAAGACACAACGCAAGTTGCAGGGAGGAAGGAGTAACCCAACCAGGTGCAACTCAGGAAGGGCCGAGCCCTACCTTATTTCTCGGACACGACCCTAAGGGAGGGTCATTCCCTTAGGGTAGGCAGAGAAGCGATAAATACTCTGTTTGTAGACAAATTTCCCCTATATAGAAGGGGAAGCAAGACTACACAGAGGGAATGCCCGCAGGCAGGGGGATAGGGAGCATATAGGGGTTCCTACATTAGGTTAGGATGGAATGATACACAATCAACACAGTCCCCTATATGGTCCCCGAAGGCGAAAACACTTACATCACAGTTAATAGTATGTTTAATAATGCCAAAATCTTCATAACTAGGAACACTGGTATATCAAGCATGAAAACAAGCACTAGGCTGTCCAGCCTAGGGGCTAAGCTAGCGATCTAGTATGGGGTCGAACGGCGACCGAGTCTGATGAGCGCTAAAACACGATATAAGTATTTCTTAGCTATGAAGACTAAATAACTAATAATATTAATTAGTTAAATGACCAGAGAGGGCTGTTCTGGCTAACTAAATAAAGCATGCAACATGAACAGCGACGCCATAAAATGGCGCGTCCGGTATCGGCACAGCTCTGCCACAAAACACAATATTTTACAAAAAGTAGAAGTTACTTTACGGCTAGAGCTTATTTAAACAATACTGGGACCTGGTACTCAACTTTCCAGAAGAAGGCGAGGCTGAAGGTAGCGACATAACGGCGATGTAAGCTGATGAGAAAAGCACTTAGGGAAAATCCGACTTAAGCAAGGAGCTACAGGCAAAAGGATGAGGACGGACGTGACGTCATTTAGCAATGGCGCCCGTTTGTTTACGTCTCGAGTACCAAAAGCAGCCACGGATGAGTGTAACTGTGGAACGGCTCCCCAGTTATTCTCCACCTTTCCATATCGAAGTGTTAACTCTATATGGGGTGCAGATAGCTATCTGGCGTGTTAATACATGTGTCCCCTGTTGATATACGATATCCTAGAGGGAAACGTTTAGGGTACCAGCACCAGAAGTTAGAATTCTGTGATAACCTTTAGTTTAATTCTCTGGGAATATCCAATGTAGTTAAATATACCCTAGGTAGCTACTGAAGGAACCTTCCATAAAGGACATCATGGCTTAAGCCCAAAAAAGATACCTAAGGTTTCAATTATCAGCTGGAACCTCTTGCCGCTAACCTCGCCGCTAGCCGCACTTGGTCTGGCCGGGCCCTTAGTTCAAGCCAGATTGGCGCCTGCGCGCATGCTACTTTTCCGTCCGCAGCTTGTATTATATTCTCCCACGTTTGAATAAACCTTGTTGTTGGTGATAGCTCGTCTCACTGTCCTTACAACCATATATATAGCGCTGTGATCATAAAAAATATATAATTATTATATTTACTATTTTACCTACATTTACCCGCGGTTATTTAATTATCACAGATATTTTCCCCGTCTTTATTATAATTTTATTGTCACATTATCCAAAAACACTTGTACAGATGATGGCCAACGGGCAACAAGTGCTTGTGTGTCCTATCGTATCATTCGTATGTAATGAGCCCTTTAACAACAGATACAACCCGCATGAGGAACTAATTCCTGGTTGTGGTTATAGTTATGATTTACAATTTTACATTAAAGTTATGGGCTTGTAAGATTGGTTGTAGAATGATGAACAAGTTTAATAGGAATAGTCACTTCCAATCAAGACTATTTATTTAAATAAATTACGAAATTGGATAATGGAGTTGGGAGTATAAGATTTGTTACCTAACACATTCGTATTCCTCCGCTATTAATTTTGTCTACAAAGCGTCACTAGTAGTAACATATCCACATAATTTGCAATATGATACAATTGCACAATTTTCAGCAGCACTGTTTTACATGTATTTTTTCCCTATGACCATATCCAAATGTACTGTTGTTATTTAATTAGTAGCAAATAAGTGTAAATTATTGTACAATTTCTGACTCCATCTAGTGTGTATTAAATAACACACATAGATATCAGTTTTGAGAGCTCTGTATAATCTACAGACTTTGATCGCATAATATAAATGTAAAATCATTTCAGTAGAGATATTGAAACAAACGACATGAAAACTTTAAATTCTGAGAGGGGGGGGGGGGGGGGGGGCAAGAAGACTCCTCTCAAGGGGCGGGTGCAAGATTTTCCCTAGCGGGGGCAATTGCCCTCCTTGCCACCCCTTGGCTACGCCATTGATTCCATTAATTGCTTTCAACTTTTTTTCTGGAGATACCTTGAGCCATGGTTTAGTGTAGGCGCAAGTCTAGGCTAATGCCGTAATGAAGTTTCTGAGATATCATGAAATAAAAAATGGCTGCCACATGGTCATAAATGCTAAATCAGAATGACCTCCACCTTGATCTCAGGGTCACTGGACGATTTTTGTGAAAAGATAGATTTTAAAAAAAAATACTAAATCTATGGTTCTTTCCAGCCCGATATCACACAAGATGTTATCCGAGTCTTAAAAGTAGGGGTTAGGTGGCCTTCCAAGGCAACTTAGATAGTAAAAGGCTGGTTACTTTGTTAAGAAGTGTAGGTTAGGTCCCTTTGTAGCTCTATAATGAATGATATACTATTTCCAATATTTTTATAGTCTCAATGTCCCTAAGAGCAAATTATTGGCACATTCTGTGTGGAGTTCTTTCTCTAATGCTCTCTAGTTATTATTATTACTTGCTAAGCTACAACCCTAGTTGGAAAAGCAGGATGCTATAAGCCCAGGGGCTCTAACAAGAAAAATAGTCCTGTGAAGGAAAAGAAACCAGGAAAAATAATCTTTTTT
The DNA here is from genome assembly GCF_036898095.1 of Palaemon carinicauda. Taxonomy (NCBI): domain Eukaryota; kingdom Metazoa; phylum Arthropoda; class Malacostraca; order Decapoda; family Palaemonidae; genus Palaemon; species Palaemon carinicauda. Next base: position 59,580,608 of record NC_090733.1, read on the forward strand.
TAAGAAGAGTAACAACATTCAAATAAATATCTCTTATATAAACTATATAAAAAAAAAACTTTAACAAAGCAAGAGGAAGAGAAATAAAATAGAATAGTGTGCCCGAGTGTACCCGCAAGCAAGAGGATGCTGTTTCGTCAGAATCCTTTAAAATTACTTAAAAAGGAATTAATCAATCAGCCGTATGATATTTGAGAGCTTTAACTAATTAAAAACTTATCCAAGAAGTTCTTTTAATTCATGTACCTAAAATGTAATGAAATGCATTTATTGTCGAAACCCTAAAGATTATTAACGTTTCAGTCTGAGTCTTTTGGCATTCGTTATGAGGGCTTAAGCTGGGCTGGCCTCTCACGGCTTGAAAGGGGTTTTTCCAAGCGATATTTCAGTAAACAGGGGTTTTTATGAACAGGTGGATACTAGTCTATGCTTGGTATGGCATGGACAGTGTACAATGTTATACAAATCTTTATTCAGAGGTGCACGCGTTTATGTGTTCTTTCAATGATCAATGTTACTATTCAATTTCATTCAATTTCAATACCTTGGATGAGTTTCAGAATGTTTCCTCTGTTATGTACTATGTCATATTTTACTATGAACTATCCTTTTATTTTTTTTATTTTGTAGACCCATCGACGTAATAATTTCGTTAATGACCTAGAGCAGTATAATTCTTATATTTCTATGGATTATCTTATCTTTCTATCTATACCCTTAGAGTTGTTTACTTCTAACTGATTATGTGCTTTTTACATGAAATAACAGTTTCTGCTGCTCTCATTATATAGTGCTGGTTATAATATTAACCGATTTGATGCTTTTCCTTTACCATATTATTATTCATATCATCAAACTCAGCCTCTAACGACGGCCATTTTCTTTTCAGCTGGGTGTGCTCTGATTGTGATCGAGGTAGCGGTAACCCTCTTCCAATACGAGTCCGCTCACCTGCCCAATCGGCATCCACCTGGCTCCACCTGGGACTATGGATACTCCTTCATGCTTGCTTGGATCACCTTCATAGCCGAGGTTAGCATGGCTCTTAAGTTTTAGCTTTCATGTGAAGCTCGGGATTTTGTAGTAAGCACTACAATAGTTTTGATACAGCCTATTCAATTTGCATCTTATCTAAGGACTAGTTGATCAAATTAAATTTCTTCCTTTGAAAGATTTTTGTGTTGAGAGGGAAAATTATAGAAGTAAAGAAAAAATCTGTAACTATAACATTTAACTCCAGTCAGCAAAGAGGGTACAACATATGTTCTTTAATTAAACTCCATTGGGAAAGTATCAGAAATATCTTAGGGATTGATTAATTGATTTAAAGTTTTCAGGCATCCTGACATCTAAGATCATTGACGCTGATATCATTTAGTTTATATATATAAAAACATTAAAGGATGTTCAATTAAAACCATAAAAGTTGAATGTCATTATAAAAGTTAGATAGCTTTCAAAAGACCTGCTTCTGAAATAAATCTAAAAATGCCGCTCACTTAGTAGGACACATCATGTCCAAGAATCTTGGCAAGGATGAACCTGCCACCGTCACCTCGAGCCTCAAACAAATTTCTATTCCTTAAGTTATTATAATTGTGGCATTCGGTCAACAAATAACTCACTGTTAGAGGTACTAAGCAGTCATCACAATACGGTTGGTATTGGCCCTTCAGAAGAAATTCGTGTGTCAACCGAGTGTGACCAACACGGAGACGACAAAGAGAAGTCTCCCATTTTCGGGGCATCATGTTATACCTCCAAGGAGATATGGCATTTGTTACTTCTCTCATTTTCTTGCCATCTAGACTATCCCAGTGCTGTTGCCATTTATTACAAAGCAATTTCTTGATGTAAGGTAGGAAATCGTTACACGGAATGGGATATCTTGGCAGCAGCTCGGATGGAGCATTCTTTGCCAGTGAATCTACCTTCTCCTTTCCACACACACCTACATGTGCTGGAACCCAACAAAATCAAACAGTTATACCTCTCCGTCCAATAATAAAAAGCCATTCTAAAATCTTCAAAACTAGAGGGTTACTAGAATTAAAAACTTCTAAAGATTGAAGGACACTCCTTGCATCACTAAAAATTGTAAAATTACCCTCCTTCTCCAACGCTATTTTCTCAATAGCGGTTAGTATGCCATACAGTTCGGCAGAAAATATGGAAGCTGATAGAGGAAGTGCACCTCTACAATTAAAATCATTACTATGTACTCCAAATCCAACGCCAGCATCAGATTAGGAGCCATCACTATATATAAAAGTCGATCCTCTATGTTCCTCAACATGTTCCATAAAAAAATACCAGATTTTACAAATAAACATTTGTTCCTGCACCGTATTGCCATATTAATTACCTTGATTGCGTGGTCATTTTTGGAATTCCAAAATCCAAAGAAATTCAAACATAATGTTTGGCATAATAACTTGCATTTAAATACTAAGCACGGCCCTCGTTCGCTCATTGATTATTGGCTCTTGCTTAAATTTACCCGTCCTCTCTCTAGTAAAAGTTTCATTTGTAATTGACAAATTTAAGTATCACATTATTCTTTTTTTTAATTCACTTATTACTCAGCCTAAGGAGAGAGAGAGAGAGAGAGAGAGAGAGAGAGAGAGAGAGAGAGAGAGAGAGAGAGAGAGAGAGAGAGAGAGTTATACATTAAAACATAACTAAAGAAATATCCATGATATTGATCTAACATGATATATTACGATATTTTATACGATATCAGTTGTAAGTTATATCATCCAAAGTGCAAAGCAAAAGCAGCAAAAAAATTGGTCTCCTTATTGTGTCAATCTCCTCCCACAAAAGGATTCGAGACAATGTTGAGTGTGACGCATCTGACATTTCGATTAAGCAAAGGCTGTGAGATAATCTGTGGAATCTTTTTACTTGCCTAAATCACAATAACAACCAATTGAGTATTGGTCTAAACATATATCACGATAAACAAGCCTGTATCAGCTGTGAAGTTAAGTTATAATATCTGAATTTTTAGTAAAAAAAAGATGAAGCTAGTCAGTTCTTGGATGGGTGGCCGCCAGAATGGTGACAACACTTTTTGGCAATGCCCTTTCTAAAAGGAAAAGATAATAGTGGGGAAAAGATTCTTTTAGATCTGTTAATCTTTTAAAAAACGGTTACTTTAACAACTAGAGTTTACAGTTAAATGATTTTTTAGTAGCATTGCTTTATGGTCATGAGGTTGGAACCCGTACTATTAGAAATAAATATTGATATAACTTTAGGTTTTAGACTTACAGCATACACACTATACCTAAAATGTTCCTGTGTGTCTTGCACTTGTTTGGTATGACTCCCAAAGAGTGGAATTAACATCGTTATGGATTTTCGAGTTTTAAAGGATTTTTTCTTATATGTAAGCCTACGAGTGTCCCAACTAGGGGAGAACCTGAACTGCTTCCCTGACAACTGTAGTAGATTTTAAAATAAGAGAATCTAATGAAAACTTACATTTAGTGATAAACGAAACAGAGTTTACAAAAATGACAAATGCCTATTGATGTAGAATATATAATTTATGTTAAATTTCTAAAGAAGAGTAGACTACATAATAAAATATACCTAATATGAATTAAAACTAACTATTAATGACCTGAATAAAATAAATTACAACTTAACTTTAATTATATTTACAATATACACTAGCGGATCCGGGTTGGTGGAGGGTCGCAGGGGTGTCACGACCCCGACCCCCGTTTTAAGATAGAAACGTTTTACTGTTGAACTTGGGGATTTCAAGAAAAAATGTTTGACTAGTAAACTTGAGGGTATCAAAAAACAAAAATTCATCGGTTAAACTTGGGATTTTCAAGAAAAATATTTGACTGTTAAACTCGGTACATTGGTGGAAAATATTCATATTGTCAGTTATCTTTGTTTACATATTTCAGCCTTTATTAAATTATTTTGCTTTTCACAAGTTTTCCTACAATGGTCCTTTTGCTCAAAAGTTAAAAACTATTTATGATTCAACAATTGAACGCAAATCTATGATAGTCACAAGCATTAGTGTCAAACGCATTTTAATTACAAATGTGTAGAGTAAGGTCAATGTGAAGTCTTATCCCTTTCAATGGACAAATGGTTAAAGTTTATTTTCTAATTGCATTTAATACATAGCCGTTTAAAAAAAAAAATTCCCCTCAAGTCTTTATTCTCGACCCTTAATTAATTTGAGATCATAAACCAATTGTGGCTGAATGCATGAAAGTCACGTATTTAGGGATAATATCATAATTAAAATATATATATATATATATATATATATATATATATATATATATATATATATATATATATATATATATATATATATATATATATATATATATATATATATATATGTATATATATATATATATATATATATATATATATATATATATATATATATATATATATATATATATGTATATATATATATATATATATATATATATATATATGTGTGTGTGTATATATATAAATATATATATATATATATATATATATATATATATATATATGTGTGTGTGTGTGTGTGTGTGTGTGTTATCAGCAGTTTCTAGTCCACTGTAGAACAAAGACCTTAGCCATGTCCTTCCACTCCTGTCTGTTTATGGTCTTCCTATGCCAGACTATACCTGCAAATTTTCTTAGCTCGTCAGTCCATCGTTTTTTCTGCCTTCCCCTGCTTCTTTTGCAATATCTAGGGACTCAGTTTGTTATTATCAATGTCCATCTATTATCTTTCCTTCCCATAATATTATGCCTTGCCCATGTCTATTTCTCTTTCTTACATATTATTAGAACATCCTCTATTTTAGTTAGCTCTCTTTGTGTTAATATTCTTTCCATAGCTCTTTGAGTTTTAACTAGCTTATGTTTTAAGACTTTTGAAAGGCTCCAAGCTTCTGATACATGAGTTATTACTGTTAAGACCATCTGATTAAATATTTTCCTTTTTAGAGAAAGTGGCATTCTACATTTCATCATCTCATTTTGTTTACCAAAATGTGGATGCGGATGTCTTAAGATTCAGGTAATAAAAGTTTGTGGCAGACATAACAACTTCTATTTATGTTCGATCTAATAGAATCCAGACATGGATAATTCTATCTTCGAATGTCTCTTTATGGCTAAGATACAAGAAGATGACAGATAGGCCTCTTTTGTTTTTGTTGGTGATTTCAATGTTCACCATAGGGAATGGTTAAATTCTGTTTTTTCTACTGATTACAATGACTTAAGAACTTGGAACTTTGCCCTGAATCCAGCTGTGAGGAAATCATAAATGATGCTTCTCACAGATCTGGTAACTTTGTGGACCTCGTATAACCGACTCCAATGGCGTTATAAGAAGTAAGGTTGATTCTCCAGTTGGAACATCTGAGCAGGCTTTGATTTCATTAGTAGTGAGGACTGCGTAGCTGTAGCCTGTCCCTGATGTTTCATACTCATGTAAGATTATGTAAAATATCAAGCAGACTGGAATTGGACTTTGAGTGACCTTTTAGGCTTGAATTAGTCACAATTGTATAATAGTGTTGAACCTCTTGTTCCATTGAATGAAATTCGAGTCAACATAATTGATAGACGTATCCCTTCTTGTGTGCTAAGATACCGATTGAAAGACAAACCATGGTTCATTGATGATTATAGACTTGCTTATGTGGAAAACCAGGAGGCCTATCATCTTTGGAGGGGTAACAGATCAGATTTGACTTGAAATAACTAGACTCAACTATACTCAACTACTCAAATACTCAACTAAAATGGAATACAGTTTTTCCATAAAAGAAACTCTTTCTCGTACAACTCAAGAACATAAGTGGTGGACTACCCTTAAATCTACACCCTTCGGTGTGCACGCAATAGTTCCTCCTTTATTTAAACCAGCTGGTTCTGTCACACACTATCCAAAGGAAAAGGTAACCCTTTTGGCTGATGCGTTTGACAGTAAACAGAGTAATGAGAAACTTGATCTTCCACCTTCCTGTTTTCCTGAGGCTAAACTAACTAGTTTAGCATTTCAATCTCGTGAAATTAAAGCTCTATTGATGGACCTTGAAGTTATGAGGTGTAGACACAAATGATATTTTCCTTGGATTTTATAAAGACTGCTGATTTTTTAGCTCCAAACTTATCTGTTATTTTCACAAATTAGTAAGAAGAGGAGCTTTTAGCACTTGTTAGAAAATTGTTAATGTTACTCCATTATGTAATTGTGTTTGTGGTAGCTTAAGTCCAACTGAATGTCGTCCAATTTCCATAACTCCCATATCATCTAAAGTTTTTGAACGTCTTTTGGCAAAACGTATAAATATGTATGCAGAATGCAATCCTCTGTTCCCTAGTTTACAATTTGGCCTTCGAGCATGTGGTGCCCTTCTTACGATCTCCAATTTTGTACAGAAATCCCTTGATAGTGGTCAGGAGGTTTGTATGATTAGCCTTGGTTTTAGTACTGCCTTTGACCGTGCTAATCCTGAGGCCCTTGTTTTCAAACTTGAACAGTTGGGAGTGGGTGGGTCTTTTCTTAGCATTATTTTAGAATCACTAAGTTATAGATTGCAAACAATTGTTCATGGGTGCTATAGTGAGTTTAGTAGGGTGATATCTGGTGTTCCTCAGGATAGTGTTCCTGCCAAATTACTTTTCATCTTATATACACATGACATGTGGTTTGCCTAGAAAACAAGCTTGTTGCATATGCAGAGGATGCTCCTCTCTTTCCATCAATTTCATCTCCTAAATGTAGATCTGGAGTTGCTAAATCCCTTTTATGGAGAAGTGGCTAAAATTAGAGCATGGTGCAAATTATGGGGCATAAAGCTGAATCCTAACTAAACTCAAAGTACGATTGTAAGAAGTAGGTCGAGGACAGTTGCTTCTCAACATCCGGATCTCAGCAATAATATGACCCTGTATGACTTAAAATTTTAGGCGTGATTCTCGACAACAAATTTACTTTTCACAAACACATTAGGTCTGTATCTCCTTTAACGGCACACAAAAATTGGCTAAACAGGTCTTTTGAAGCTTTTTGGTGATCAATCTATTCTGAAGAAATATTTTAATTATTTCGCTCTACCTTGGTTCGAGTATTGTTCTTTTGTCTGGTCTTCAACTGCAGTTTCTCATCTTAATTTGTAGGACAGGAACTTACTGTCTATGAAATTCATTATTCCTGATCTAGATATAGTTATCTGGCAATGTGGTACAATTAGTTCATTATGCATGTTACATAAGATTTTTTATAATCCTGACCATCCTTTACATTCAATTCTTCCTGGACCGTTCCATCCTTTTCGTAATACTAGGTGTGCAGTTAATTTTAATAGTCAGGCCTTCTCCATCACCAGTATCATTACTTCACAGTACGCCAGAAGTTTTATTCTCGCTATGAACAAGTTGTGAAATGATCCTGCTCATCGGGCAGTTGAATCGGTACAACTTCAGATGTTCCAAGCTTGCAGCAAATGTTTTTATTTTGAACAGGGTGACATAAGTGTCTTTTCATAGTTTATATATGAAAGATATATTTCAATATTGTTGAAGTGTTTTGCAGACTGTAGCCAGATATAGTACACAGACTGCCTAGTGTCCGTATGCCCACCACACTCCAACGTTCACTAATCAGAAAGATAAAGCAGTGGAATACCCAGAAATCTGGGCAAAAGGTAATTAGTCAAGAGAACTGGGCACTGGGCACCACCCCTCGATTTTTTTTATACTGGGCAAGGGGACCCAGCTAGAACCTTAAATTTCCCTATTATCTTCTCTTACCTTGAGCTTGCTGAATAAACAGGTAGTATGACCGTTGATTTAATTCTGGGAAAATCAACAGAAATAATAAATAGCTCTATCTTCTTTAGGTAAGATCTCTTTTTCTTGACTTGAGTTTGCCGAAAAAGCAGGTAGTATGATCGATGGTTTAATTCCGGGGAAAACCAAGAGTAAATATATACATATATATATATATATATATATATATATATATATATATATATATATATATACATATATGTGTGTGTATGTATATATATATATATATATATATATATATATATATGTATATATATATATATATGTGTGTGTGTGTGTGTGTGTGTGTGTGTATAATAAATAGCTTGAATCTCAGGTTAGATTTTAGAAAGGACGCAAATAACATATTGAATAAAAATGGATGGCTGAGGAGGGGTCAGGTTATGTAAGGCAAAGAAACGCTTACAATGGTTTATGAAAAGCAGAAATGTGTATTTCAAAATGAAACCAAATAAATTCAATTATAAACAAACTCTTGGGTAAAAACATAATTCCACATTAACAAACAGACTTCATCAGAACCAAAAGTGTTGATCTATGATTAGGTAATGAATTTTTGTTTTATGACAAGGGGAAAATAACTACAGTATTAAATTGCGAGATTTAGGCTTATTGAACACTTACAAGCAGAGTCTTGTTACGGCAACAATTTCCGTACCAAATACTGTACTCAATAATCTATGCATCATTATAAACTTTTAAAAACTATAAAAGAAAAATCATAAAAAAATATCTGCCCAACCTGCCAGATTCAAATCATCAACTCATGGTTAATAAAGGTAGACAGCTAATCAGAGGGAATTGTGAAAACCTACTTATATTTCAATATACATATTTTAAGCCTGACCTTACATATGTATGTACTTGCAAAATTAAGGACAATTACAATGCAAAGCAGGTCTCGTATCATATGTATCTCAGTGCATTTATTAGTAATTTACTTGATAGAAAACATTTTAATCTAGATATATATAATTTGTAAAATAAAGTACTTTTTCAAATGGCTCACTTGGGTTTTGTTCCCAGCTCCTGCTACAAATATCATCACAAGCTCAAATTCCCTGATACACAAAATTAAATCAATTTTTCATTATCCTTCTTTTGCAGTCATCCTCGTCATCATCATCTCATCCTACGCCTATTGATGCAAACGGCCTCGGTTAGATTTCGCCAGTCGTCTCTATCTTTTAATTCAAGACCTTTCCATTCATCATCTCCTACTTCGCGCTTCATAGTCCTCAGCCATGTAGGCCTGGGTCTTCCAACTCTTTTAGTGCCTTGTGGAGCTCAGTTGAACGTTTGGTGAACTCATCTCTTTTGAGGAGTGCAAAGATCACACCCAAACCATCTTCATCTACCCCTCAGCATGATCTCATCCACATATGGCACCTGAGTAATCTGTTATAATTTAATTTCTAATCCTGTCCTGCCATTCAACTCCTAATATACTTTTGAGGTTTTGGTTCTCAAATCTACTAAATCTATTGGAGATTATTTCATTGTCCTACCATGACTCCTATCCATAGAGTAACACCGGTCTCTCTAAATTGATATATAATCTGATTTTTATATTTCCAAATTTTACTTGACCGAGCCATTGTCTGATTGGCTTTTTTCACTCTTTCACAAAACTCTAATTCTAAAGACCCTGCATTAGAGATTATAGTTCCTAAATACCTAATGGATTCTACCTCATTAATCCTTTCTCTTTCCAATGATATTTCATCTTCCATTGCATACTCCGTTCTCATCATCTCTATCTTTCTTTTATTATCTTGAGCCCAACCTCGTGTGATATTCCATGCATTGTAGTAAGCAAATTCCTATCACTAATACAGTCCAATATTTCTCCATTGTCTCCAACTGTTCTACACATTACAAAATCCATGAGGAGGATAAACAACATAGGGGACAACACATTTCCTTGGAATACTCCGCTGTTCACTGGAAATTCATTTGATAAGACTCCACTAACATTAACTTTGCACTTGCTATGCTCATGAACAGGCTTAACCAAATTTACATATTTAAAAGGAATCCCATAATAACGCAGGACTCTCCATAAAATTGGTCGGTACACGCAATCAAAGGCTTTTTCATAGTACACAAAGGACATCAAAAGTGGATTTCTATATTCTACGCATTGTTGTACATGTCTCAAAATGAAAATTTGGTCAGTGCAACTTCTACCTTTTTTAAATCTTGCTTGTTCATCTCTCAGCTTTTCATCAATCTTTCTCTCCAGTCTCTTCAGAATAAGCATACTATATATTTTCATAATAACTGACGTAAGTGTGATGCCTCTGTAATTATTGCAATCAGTCAGGTCTCCTTTTTTCACCAACACTCCTAACTCCCATTCATCGAGTTTTGCCTCTTCATGCCACATCTTACAAAATAATCTTGTGAATAGTCTGGGGGTCACTTTATTGTAATGAAGTTTTGCAATGATAAAAAAAATCATTAGAACTATATATCTTATCCACACAGTAAGTCAGCAGGGTCTGGACATTGATTGTCCTTCAAGCTTCACGGCCACACTACTTTGTGGTCACTTGTTTCTGGGACCTAATATATGAACCTAATACTGGGACAGCTGTGTCAGTATATGTGAAGAGGTACCCACACTATGACAGGCAAAGGTCTGTTAGGGATTCTGTGCACACTATAAAAATCACATGATAAAGGGCATCCAACCTCTACACTAATTTCACTGAAAGGTTCACTGCACTAATATTCTAAGAATCCCCTACAGTAAATCATTACTTTCCCTCACCTAGCAATTTCAAAAGCAGAGGGGAGTCCTAATCGCTCTCGCCGCCTATCTTTAATAGGTTCAATACAGGATTCTTTAATTCAGATAATTTATCCAAGTGACCCTTATTTTCTTTTTACAATCTTCATCTTATAGTGAGATTCTAGCAAATGATCAAGCCTGGGGGCAAGGCACCATTTCTCTGCAATAAAAAAATAATTTTTTAGTGATGGACTGGAGATACACAAAATATACAGTTCACAAAATATATGTAATACATTAATACATTGTACAAATGCAAACTGAAAAATAATATCGATAATAAGAAATAAATCTAGAATTTTTTTTTCCTTTGCATATTTCAATTTTGTTACTGTTCTTTACTACTTTCCATATAGTTTATTCAGTTCCATATTTACTCTCCTTACTGGGCTATTTTCCCTGTTGGAGTCCTTGGGCTTTCAGTGTCCGGCTTTTCCAACTAGGATCATTTTCAGTCGTAAGTTATTTGATTCCCTATTCAAATCTTCTGTCACTTTTTGCAATTACTCCCATAATTCACTAAATGGAGCTATGTCATCTGCAAATCTTATGTTGTTAAGGTATTCCCCATTAATGTTAATTCCTACATTTTCCAAATCTAAATCTTAAAAACATCTTCTAAGTAGGCTGTGATTGATTTAAGAGAGATGTGGTGTCCCTGTTTACACTATTTTTATTTAGATTTAGGGTTCAAGTATTCTAAAATAAGATTCATCTATTCCTTGTTTTTGAAGGACTTTCATTACTGCTGAAGTTTTTAACAGAATCAAAAACTTTCTGATAGTGTAAAAATTATATATATGGTGGTTTGTCCTACTCTGTTGATTTTTCCATTAGCTGGTTAACTACATGGATATGAACAGTTTCTAAATACCCACTTCTAAAGCCTGCCTACTCTATTGGTTGATTAAAGATTAGGTGTGTTTCTATTCTACCTAATATTATCTTTTTGAATAATTTACTTATTACTAAGAGTAAACTTATTGGGCGGAAATATTTCAGGTCTTGTGTTTCCTTTTTTGCGAATTAGCATAATAAAAATTTTCCAAGCTGTAGGTACAGAGCTTTCTTGCATATGTTTTTTGTAAGGTTCACCGAGTTTTACTATTATGAAATCTCCTCCATCTTTTACGCACACACACACACACACACACACACACACACACACACACATATATATATATATATATATATATATATATACTGTACATATATATATATATACTGTACATATATATATATATATATATATATATATATATATATATATATATATATATATATATACATATATATATATATATATATACATATATATATCTATATATATATCTATATATATATATTTATATATATATATATATATATATATATGTATATATATATGTATATATATATAATGTATATGCATATACACACACACACACACACACATATATATATATATATATACATATACATATATATATATATATATATATATATATATATATATATCTAGTATTCTAATATAATTGAAAAAGACAAATTATTTTTTATTTAATACTGCCGTAAATTTCAGCCGCCTGTCTCTCTCCCTTGGTATACAGTATATATGTGTCAACCTTAGTTATAAATATCAGTATCATTCGTTTTTTATGTTTATTTGTGATCTGTTGGTGTGCATATTCCAGTTGCTAAATTAAGTGCTTTTGTTTACTTTTCTTGATTTAATTAATATGACCTTTTTAAGGAAATTAAACCATGTGTTAGAACACTTGTGAAGTGAAAATAAAACATCTCTGATATGGCTGTTTTATCAGTTAGCTTTTGTTCTTTTCAGTATTTGAACTAAAAATTATATGGAAATTGGAAATTTAAATGGGATTACATTGTAATTTGGTTGCTACGATTTTTATTCAATATCATTTGTAATATTTAAATGTGATATGATTAACAAATCTATATGGCATGAAAACTTCATTATTCTATAATTGTTCAATAAGTTTACCGGTTCTCAATATACTATATGCTGTAAACAAAGCTGAGGTTTTAATATGCGAGGTAACTTGTTTCTATGAAAGATAGTACAGTAGATAAGATAAAAACTAAAAAAAAGGAAAATCTTCAACGAAATGAAAACCAGACCTTTCTTCACAGAAATGTCTAATATGAAGACATCAAAAAAGATAATGATATAGAGCTTGGAATTTACAAAAAAAACTACAAACTTTGATCAAACTAAAACGATAATCTTCATCTTCCGTCCAATTGTTGCTACGACAAAAATGTAGTAGAAGATATGTGGGAAACTGAAATTTTGAATGACATGGCTGAGGCCTTTGTTATGCATTAGACTATTAACGGCTAATGATGATGAATTACAAATAAGAAAAACTCTAGTTCATATTTTTTTCCAAAAAGGATTTTCTCATTTATGTCATGAATTATATTGCAAATATAAATGACAGTTTTGTCACTAATACACGTAACTTTCTTATTTTTCAAATATGAAACAAATACACTTTGATATTGAATTCGCTCTGCTACGAGACATCTATTACAGCTTTAAGGATCGAATTCTTGGCCCGGCAGATATTTTTAACTTTATCATATATATATATATATATATATATATATATATATATATATATATATATGATAAATTTTTGCACATTTAAACGTGTTTCTTTCATATTTCAAATAAGCCATATATATTAATACATTAAAGTCTGGAATCTCTTAACGACCTCGGGATCAGAGCCCAAGGCGGAACCGCCCAAAGACTATGATATCGGACCGGCGGGGATTTGAACCCTCGTCCAGGATATCTGTATGCCAGTGACCATACCACTCCGCGGCGGAGTGGTATGGTCACTGGCATACAGATATCCTGGACGAGGGTTCAAATCCCCGCCGGTCCGATATCATAGTCTTTGGGCGGTTCCGCCTTGGGCTCTGATCCCGAGGTCGTTAAGAGAATCCAGACTTTAATGTATTAATATATATGGCTTATTTGAAATATATATATATATATATATATATATATATATATATATATATATATATATATATATATCAGTATATATATATATATATATATATATATATATATATATATATATATATATATATATGTATCTATATCTATATATCTATATATATATATATATATATATATATATATATATATATATATGTATATATATATATATATATATATATATATATATATATACTTACAAAGCTAGTCTTCATAAAAGTAGAATATTTTATTAACATATTTTATTTGTGTATTTAAGAATTGTATAGCCAGCTCGTAAGCTGAGTTCCACTCACCTAGGATTAGGTAGTGTATGTAAATTACATAAGACTTTCGTCATTCATTTCATTGTATTTTAATTCAGTTTCATATAAGTAAATTTATGTTATTATAAAGAATTAGCTTTCTTTTTAACGTAGCTTTGTTATGAAGTCTTATGTAAGCTTCTAGGTATGCTGCATGACACACACAAGGTATGAGCATGAGGGATTACCTCATTTTTATGTTCCAACGTAGTTAGAAAAAAGGTTTTTTCTTGTTTTTTTTTCAATATTATGAGAGGAAGGTGGGCAGAGTTAGCTGAGAGAGAGTTGGATCGCAAGCTTTTTCAATATCACTTCTTCAAATTACTACGTTAGCAACCTTGATGCCGCTAGACCATGCCCCCACGCTTCCAGTAGGCTGAACTAGAAGGTTCTGGAACTAATTAAGTTAACATATATAGGACCTAGCAATGCATAAGAAGCCCAAGAGATCTACCCTATCCCTTTGAGAGAGCCAACGTTTGCCAGCCCTCTCTCATCTTAAGTGTGTATAGTGTTTTCCTCTCGAACGTGATTAGTGATTTCTCTCCAACGTATATTGTGTAAAGTGTTGTTCAAACGTTGGTGATATTATTGGGTGATTAGTTAAAAGTGTAGTGTGTTAATGGCCCTATGAGATTTAGGTTGAACAGTGAAGTGCATTAAAAGATTTTACTTAACCATTCTGTAACCTTGTGTGAACCAAAAGAAATAAGTGAAACAGTTACTTAAATGTAAATTTCATTATTGTTTATTCATGAGAATGTTAAAGTGTTAACTCTTTTTATTAACTGTCACAATTAAATATTTTTGTAAACTGTTTTTCAAGTAAAACAAGTGCTAGTATCATTTTATGAAGTTTTATGTTACATTTTGAGTGATTTGTTTTTGGTGTTAATTCTTTTGAATTGATGTTATTTTTTCTTTATAGATTTTATCTATTTATGTAAAGTGTGCATTTTTAAGATCACCAATATGTTTTTTTCAATGCTTTGCTCGTATCCCCTGACTAAGAACCGAAGTTAGAGGTTGGATTTATAATATTCATGTAAAGTAATCACCCAGTTTTGTTTTAAGTGTAAAGTAAGGAGACCTTTTGATATTCAGTGTTCATATATATTACCGTTTGGGAGTTGCGTCATTTTGTCAGAGCTCAGTGTATTTATAGTATGGATCAGACTTATGTAAAATAAAACAGGTGAGTTTTGGAGCTCCGGAATTTACATAATCCGCTAGTCGTGAAATATACTTTTTATGGTCCCCAAACCCGGGATCGAGCGAGTTTTAAATTTTGATGAAAACAGGGTCGCGTTTTTTATTAAAGGTTTGAACTGTTTAGTATTGATGGGATTCTGTGTATTGTTAGGATATGTTTTTGGAGAGGTATAATTTTGTGTAAAGTATAAAATGGCTCTATTAAATATACAAGAGTTTTTGGAAAATCCAATTGTTCAGGAATTGTCGGAAGCTAATGTAACTAAAGCTCAGTGGCTCCCTATTTCAATGGCCTGTGGTGGCCATGCAACAAGTGGAATGATTAAAGCCCATATCAAGTGTCTAGTCTTTGAAGCATTGATAAACTCAGGAAAGATGTTAGAAGAAGATATTGTAGCAGCTTGCGAACTTTTGGAGAAGGATGAAGCAGAATTCGTAGAGAAGCAAGTATCGATTGACCTAGGAACTGAAGGAATGAAAGCAGAAAGGAATGTAGAGTCTGAGATTCTAGGAATTGCAGCGGAAGAGAATTTGATTAAGTTGATGATAATGGAAGAACAGGAAGAAGAGACAAGAGAAATTTCAAGACATGGGAGGGAAATGAAAGTAAGACGAGAAGAAAAAGAGAGAGAATGGTAAGAAAAATAGAGAGGAGCCGAGAGAAATTGCAAGACATGCAAGGGAAATGCAAGCAAGAGAAATTGTAATACGGGAAGAAAGAGAGAGAGAAGAAGCAAGACATGCAAGGGAATTGGAAGTATTAAATACTCAGGAAAGGTCGGCAACTCAGATAGAGATGACACCTGCTATGCACGATCCCGTGTTTAATGTGAAGAATGCACAAAGGTAATTCTTAAATTCACAGAAAAAGCTCCCAACGAATTCTTCTATCATTCTGAAACAGTGCGTTGACGATGAAATGGCTCGAAGATAAATGGCCTGTGTTATTGCACAGTGTCCTAATTGGAAAAGGACGCAGAACGTATCTTGCCTTGTCGAAGGACCAGAGGAAGGAGTATCAAGAAATTAAAAGGAGCGTGCTGCAACTGTATCAGATAACCCCTGAATATTATAATGAAAGATTCCGAAGTTTGCGGAGGGACGAGAAAATGACTTTCCTGGATTACAGTTATAAGGTACGACGATGTTTTGAGAGATGGACAGAGGCTGCTAAAGTGAGAGAGATGGCTGATTTAGAAGAACTAATAGGGCTGGAACAATATTTACGAGGAATTCCTGAACATATTCGAACGTACTTGAATGAGAGAGAGGTGAAGAGACTTGATAGAGCCAGTTCGATGAGTGAAGATTATAATTCTATCAATCGTAAACCCTCTTCAGGTATGAAGTTTCAACCGTCATTCCGACCAAGCGTCAAGTATTCTCCTAACCATGGAAACAGGTTCAATAGTTACAGCGGAAGTACCACTGATACTACTCCAAAGCAAAAAATTAAAGTACCACAACAGTAACGTCGAGGTGCCCTCCTTCAGGTATCGTGAAAGATGTGCAGAAAATTAATATCATCTGCCATAAGTGTGGCAAGAAAGACCATATTAGTAAGGAATGTTGGTCGAACCAAATGAAAGCAATCGCCCAAGTTGTTAAGGATAATTCAACTTCACAGAATATGAAGATGAAGAATCAAACGGGAAGGGTCGACGATTAAAATAAACCAGCTAACATTTACACGATGAACAGGACAACCCCAAACAGCGTGGATGCCTTTAAACTGTATATTTATGAAGGTATGTTAACCGCTCTGGATGGGAGCGGGCAGATCCTGGTAAAGATATTGCGCGACACAGGATCTAATCATGGTGTGGTGACACGAGGTGTACACTCGATGGTTAAACAGTCTCTCACAAGAGATTCAGTCCTCTTGAAGGGAATAGGAGGTGAGGGGGTTACTCTTATTTGTCGTTTGAAACTGTCATGCGAGTTGGTGACAGGTCATTTTGATTTTGTGGTAAAGAATTCATTGGCTGTCAAAGGAGTGGAAGTCCCACTGGGTAGTGAGCTTGGTGGAGCACTGTTTGGGCCTTGTCCCATTGTAATGGAGAAACCACTGAAGTACAGTCCTACTATTTAACTCGCGAAGGACTACCCGTATTTGTTTCCTAGTTGTGTGATGGCTAGGAGTATGATGAAGAAAGTGACTGCTGAAGAAGACAGAGAAACCAAAGGAGAAATGAACTTGGAGGATTTATTTACAAAAGAAGAGGTTTCCCTTGATAGTACACAAGAGGAGAGCTCCCGAGAGAGGCCGAAAGAAGAGGTATGACAGACTAATGAACATGAAGACAGGGAAGCAATGAATTTGGTAGAAACAGAGAACTCAGCAATAGAAGTAGGACAAGTGAGTATTTGTTTCCTAGTTGTGTGATGGCTAGGAGTATGATGAAGAAAGTGACTGCTGAAGAAGACAGAGAAACCAAAGGAGAAATGAACTTGGAGGATTTATTTACAAAAGAAGAGGTTTCCCATGATAGTACACAAGAGGAGAGCTCCCGAGAGAGGCCGAAAGAAGAGGTATGACAGACTAATGAACATGAAGACAGGGAAGCAATGAATTTGGTAGAAACAGAGAACTCAGCAATAGAAGTAGGACAAGTGAGTCTTAAAAGGCTAATAGGATTGCAACGGAAGGATGCGACGTTAACAGAGTTATTGTACTATGTGGTGGATGAGACGGAGGTGCAGTAGTCTCCCACCTGTAATTACCTTAAGGATCGATTGCTTATGTGAAAGCATTGTGGCGGGATGTTGCAAAACAACCCCCACACCCTTGATCACTCTAACAGACAATTATCTCCACAAAACAAACTTTCCTCTTACGTTATCGTAAACTAGACTCTTAGACTGAAGGGAAACAAAACAAACCATAACCTTAACACTATATTCTTAAAACTAAAATAAATCATAAATTTGGAGACTAAACATACAATAAACTAACACCATTCAAATAAACAAAAAAACAACCCTAACAAACTTAAAACTAAAATAGACCGCAACCAATATTTGATAATTATATATATATATATATATATGATTCTGAGTGGACACTTTCGTCCACACAAGGGCCAACAGTCTTTAATAGCAAAAAAACACAACTCAGCAGCAACCGGAACACTGATAGATATACACAATTGTATTAATTGGTCTGGTTTGTGTGCGGTATCATCATCATCATCATAATCCTCATAAACATCGTCATCGTCATCAATCGTAGGTTCATTCAGTCCGGGTCATCAACGTTATCTAAATCTGAGCAGTCGTATCAATATCAAGTACAGGCCAGATCATCAACAAGCGATCAATCCAAAGAGCAGTCTAAATATAATCAATTTTAGGCCAGGTCATCAACAGTAAATCCACTTTCAAAAAGTAACTCTCCAAAGGAGTTAGCCTCTCCAAAGGAGGAATCACGGCCTGCCAAAATAAAAAAGAAAAACACTTATGAACACTCCTAACTAACTGAACCCTCCCGATATCCCGAGGAATGCTGAATGGGGGATATACTGTCAGATATTAATTCCAGCACCGCTAAGAAGACAGGTGATCACCGTAGTGCATGAGACGGAACAGATGAGAAAAAGGAAGAATATAAAATTTATGAAACACCTTTTCTGGCCTGGCATGCATAAGAATGTGAGCCAAGTCACGTTTGTCAGATGGCTGGAAACCCTAACAAGTACATAAAGAAGGTTCCCTTACACCCGATTGAGGTACAAGGAGAACCCTTCAGCAGGGTAATAATTGACATTGTGGGACCATTACCAAGAATGAAGAAAGGCCACGAATGTATGTTAGCTCTAATGTGTCCAGTGACGAGATACCAAAAAGCCATGCCCGTCAGGAACATCAGTGCCAAAGTAATCGCCGAGATGTTACTAGACTTTTTTACCGAGTTTGGTATTCTGGAAATTGTTCAGTGACCGAGGAACAAATTTCACGTTAAAATTGTTTCAGGACCTGATGAAACTATTGGATGTGAGAGGACAACTATCTACTGACAATCACCTGGAGACCCAAGGTGCATTAGAGAGATTTCATCAAACCCTAAAGAGTATGTTAACCAAGCACTGCAACGAAACAGGAAATGAATGGGACATCGCACTATGGCTAATGTTATTTTGAGGTACGCAATGCTTATCAAGAAAGCATGGGATGTAGCCTGAATGAAATGGTGTTTGGACGAGAATTAACAGGACAGATTAAAATGCTGGCAGAAAAATGGAAGAATCGAGAGGAAACGGGAGAATATGTCAAGAATTTGAGGAAAAAGATCGGTGAGATAAGAACATTTTCCCTAGAAAACATGAAAACGACCCAAGGAAAAATGAAGAAAAGGTTTGATTGGAAATGTAAAGACAGACAGTTTGCGGTAGGACAAAAGGTGTTGGTTTACTGACCGATAAGGAGATTCCCTCTCACCAACAAGTTTCAAGGACCATTCCGGATTTTGGAGAAGATCAGTGACCTGATCGACGTTATCAAAGCCACAAGTCGAAGGAAAAGTCAAAGGAAAGTATATGTTAACCTACTGAAACCATATTTAAGTGAAAACGAGACTGAAGCTTTACAGGTGTGTATGGCGTAAACCATTCCATTCACGGAAGACGATAACGGATAAGAGGTAGGGGCTGTAAGCAAGGTGAATAATTCGACCATCATTAGGAACTTAGAAGAGAAATTAACTCATTTGAACAAGGAGCAGCAAGAGGAATTAAGCCGATTGATTAAAAGTTTCCCTGAAATTGTCTCGGACGTCCCGAAACGAATCAACTTGACGAGGTATGAGATACACCTTAAAACCACAAAAAGACTGTTCAAGCAATGACATTATCCACTGTCGCCATATCACCAAGAAGTCATGAGAAAAGAAGTGGACTATTTGTTACAAAACAGATTAGCCAAACAAAATTCTATCTCTTACAGTTCTCCATGCTTGCTCGTGAAAAAAACAGACAGATCTTTCAGGATGTGTATGGACTATTGAAAGTTGAATTCAATAAGTGTGTCCGATAATTACCCATTGCCACTCATAGACCAACTACTCATATATGTATATATATATGTTATTCGAAAGAATGTATATATATACACACACACACACACATATATATATATATATATATATATATATATATATATATAGATAGATAGATAGATAGATAGATAGATATATATATACACACACATATATATATATATATATATATATATATATATATATATGAGTGTGTGTCTGTGTATATATATCATCATCATTATCATCACAAAGGGCCTCGGTTAGATTTCGCCAGTCGTCTCTATCTTGAGCATTTAATTCAATACTTCTCCATTCATCACCTTCACTTTACACTTCATAGTCCTCAGCCATGTAGGCCGGGGTCTTCCAACTCTTCTAGTACCTTGTGGAGCCCACAAGGTACAGTATATATATATATATATATATATAGTATATATATCTATCTATCTATATATATATATATATATATATATATATACTTACGAAGCTGGTCTAGCATCGAGTAAATAATTTATTTATGTATTTCATATTTGTATTTAAGAGGTGAATAGCCAGCCCATAAGGTGGGTTCCTCTCTTGTAGGTTTAAATAACTGTATGTAAATTGTGTAAGACTTTCATCGTTTATTTCGTTGTATTTTTCATTCAAGTTAGTATATGTAAATTTACGTTATTTTCAAGAATTAACTTTTTATTTCACATATTCTGCTATGAAGCCGTACATAGTCTCGATTTAGTGTGCAATAAGAACCATGCAAGGCATGAATGAGGGCTTATGTAATATTTTTTTGTTTTCATGAGGTATTGCATTATGTTTGTGCTAAATTATGCAAATCTTATATTTGCCACGGTTTTGGAAGGTTCTCAAAAACCCTGCCGTTAGGGTTATCTTTTTTTTATCATTCCAAGAACAGGGGTGGGCAGAGCTGCTGAGAGAGGGTTGCCTTGCAAGCAAGGTTAGATTCTCCTGTTCGATACGTGATAGTTGGTAACTCTGGCGTCGCTAAATACGCCCCAAGCTTCTAGACTCCTGACCTAGAAGAATCTAGAATAACTAAATCAATATATATGCACCCCCAGGAACGCATAGCAACAGACAGAGAATTCCACCCTTAAGTCGTAAGCCATCGACCCTCTCTCTCTCTCTCTCTCTCTCTCTCTCTCTCTTCTCTCTCTCTCTCTCTCTCTCTCTCTCTCTTCTCTCCTACAAGATCGGTATATTTTCTAAAAGTGCTTAGTGATAGTGAAATATCGAGGTTTTGGTGGGACGGGTCTTTGTAAACATAGTGGGTATTTCATAAAAAATTATCTTAGAGATTTTGTAACTGGCCCTGTGAAAGTAGGATAACGTGAAGTGTATTTGAATCGCTATCTGGTTTAAACTTCATCTAAGCTAAAAACTCGTAAGTTTATCAGCTACTTTATGTAATTTCTATAAGAGTTAAAGGTTAACTATTTTCATTAATAAGCAAGATTGGTTTTTTGTGTAAAATTTTATTTTCAGTTAAACAAATGTTTATATAATTTTCAGAGTGTAATATTTTTTGTCATAGTCTAAGATTTAATATTTCGAATCAAGTGATTATATAATTTTCAGAGTGTAACATTTTCTTGTCTTAAGTTTTGTTCAGACTTAATATTTCGAGTGATTTATTTTCTTTATGTATATTCTTTCAAAGTGTTGTAATTTTTATAGAATATATTTATTTTTGTAAAGTGTGTATTATTTCGATCACCAGTGTTTCTTACGGTAATCTCTCGTATTCCTGTTAAAGAACCGAAGTAAGAGGTTGTTTTGAATAGTTATTAATAATAATTACCAAGTTTTGTTTTGAATGTACTTAAGAGACCTTTGGATATGCAGTTTTTTTATATATTGCCATCTGGGAGCTATATAATTTCCTCAGAGCCCCGGTATTGATTTTTTCAAGTGTAACTAATTTATGTAAAAATAAAAAGGTGAATTTAGAACTCGGGAGGTTGTGTAACTTGTCAGCCGAGATATATAATATAAGATATTTTTGCTGCCCATACCTGGGACCATTATATATATATATATATATATACACACACATATATATATATATATATATATATATATATATATATATACACATATATATATATATCTGCTTGTGTGTATTATCATTGACAAGTATGAACCAATAATTTTAAAGAAGAACCATCTTGAGCTGAATTATTTCCTCAGAGGTATAGCAACGTAAAACAAATTTACGAAAAAAGATATATTTCAGCAATTGCTTATTTAAGATTGGATTGGATTTATGAATATGAGATTACCTTATATACCCTGGTGCTGGAGCATGTAAGGCTATTCGTCACCACCCAAGTTTAAATGGGGAGGGGGGGGGTGTTGCTTGCAGTTCTATCATCAGGAAAAAGTTCCAAAAGCTTGGAGAGGAAGATGGAAGAAATGAAGCTAGAACGGAGGTAAAGTAAAAGGTTATAAAGCAAGGGTATATAAGTGCCACAGTAATGTTGCAAAGACTCTAAGTAATACTTGCAGTTATTTAGTTTACATTGCGTGAGATGCTTTAACGGACCTACCCTTTCCCGTATGAGTTGCATCTCTTTTAGGGCACAACTAAATGCGAAATCAAAATAAAGACTATTTTTTCAAAAATCTGTATTAAATCGCAGCAATTTCATTATAGACTAAAATACTTAAAAGCGAGACATTTTCAAATGGAAATTAATTGAATATCTACAAGTTTAGATTATAAGTGAATAAAACTCTTTACGCTTGAACTTTCGCCAGAAAAGGGGAGGCGTAAACATTAATTACCCCGTAACATTGGTACAAAAAATAAAATGATGAAAGACTTTATGGTCACAATAAGAAAATCTTTCGGTTGTTACGTGCGATTCATTCTAATTGTTTTTCTTTGGCCACAGGTGTCCGGCGCCATCGCCTTCGCCGTGTGTTCGAGGAAGAGAAAGAAGGACAAAGCTCCAGACGAACAGTACGCCATCGAAGAGGAACCCACCATCATTGGACGATAAAAGGGAATTTATGTTCGAAGACCTTTCCTGTCAGACAGATCACCCATTATCTTTTTTCTTATTTCTGACTGATAGCATCATGATCTCCTAGATGAACTACTCTAGCCTTCTTTTTCTTTTTATTTTTGTTTTGTTCTTTTATGATAACTAGATTTGCATAGTAATGAAAATCCATCTTCTTCAAATTTGCTATTGTCTGTTCTAAGACATGATAGCTTTATGTGCTGCTGGGATGAGACGTATTCAGTCTCATAAATCGTTGTTTTATTTGCATGTTGCTTTTGTAAATGCTTTCGATAAAGCCAGTTATTAAAAGACATTATATTTAGAACTGAAATGTATTCATATATCAGAAAGGATTGATAACGCGATGAATGATTAACTTCTTATCAGAATGAATTAATCGGGATGGTGTTATATTTTGACCTTTCATCATAAATAAACGTTTTTTTTTTTTTTTTCAAGATCCTAATTATTTTAGAATAAAGTTTTACTAATTCACTATGAAACAATGTAATTACTATAATTACATATTTTTGTAACGTAGAACTTACACAAGAAAATAGGACATAATCTCCCTCCAAGAAGCTCTGTTCGATTTGACAAGATCTGTCCATTTTGTGCCCTAAGAACATTTATACAACGCAAGTTATATTTTCAGGATTGAGCATTCACATGGATAAATAGCACAAGTTTGATACCTTCTGAGAGTTTTGCACTAATAATGTAAAACAAAGCACAGATTTAATTTTCTTAATAAATAGGTCATCTATTTTTGCCACTCACGACCACTTTTATAAAATGCACATCAACATTATGTGTGATGTAACATGGTATTTATTAGTATAGAGGAAAAGTCGGTTGTGATAATGTTTCTCAAATAATTGAACCAGAGAAAGTATCACTGGAAGAACTTGAAGTTCCCCGTATGACGAACACCTAAATAGTTTAGATTATCAAATCTTGTGATTGATTGATGTGTTTCTTTAATTACTATTCTACGAACGAGGGTATTCAAACGCTTAGCCAAAACCTTAGTGGAATGGATCGCCTTAAAATCAATTATAAAATCTGAAACAGTATTAAAGAATAGGAGGAAATGTTGATGAATTCTCACGGGAGAGATACCAATTTTCGGAGATGGTAAACTAGATATATTAACTCAAACCAAGTTTCCAGCAAATACCTATCAAATTTCAGAAAAAACTAGGAAGTTTCGTAAATCTTTGATAGTTTATTGTGAAAAAGAGTTAAAAGCTAGTCCTAAAACAGAGTCTTGGCAATGGTTGACTATATATTATAAGAACACTTTCACAAAGATACGATTACCAATGAAGTATTATATCGTTGATATTCAATGCCTTAAAAGTATTCAATAGACATTATAGGCTCTGATGTTATTTTTTAATGTATGTTTAGCAATAAATCATGTCTTATCATTGTTTTTGTGTACTGTATCTGACGTGTATCACTCAATGTGGTAAAACTGTTTCGTAATCCTGTGGATGTTTTTGTGTACTTATGTTTGAGTTTTCATCAAAAACACTGCCTCCTTTCATACCCATCCAAATCATTTAACATAACAAAATACCTAATAATGAGTTAAGGTAACGAGAGGTATTAATACTAACCTACCTTTGGCTAATATGTCAGGTACTCTTAGGGGTACTTTAAAATTGTAAGCTAGGTCATACCTAAGGTGCCATAAACCATACAATATCTTTTTGTTTTTCTAACTGTTGCATGAAGCCTATGGTATTTGAAGGATGAGGATGATATACATGATAGCTAGTGTCACTTCACTGTTATTACTCTCCTCTATTTTATACGATATTAAATTAAAGACTATAAGCTTAAAGACTAAATCATTTCCTCCTGTTGGTAGGCTAACTACAGTATGTGAACATGGGCGTTCTTTCTTTGAAGGCATTTTCTAAACGCACTGTATCCGGGGAAATATCTTGTTTTAGAAGTGCTCAAATAAGAGACGAAATCCCATTTTTAAAAGAAGATGGTAAAACCTCTTCCGACAACAAGAAGAAGTAATCCGCTGCGGATTTGAAAGGAATGAACCATATGTTTCGGTAAAACGAAGAAACTCAAGAAACTTGCCCAACCAAAAGAGATCTGATATGAATAGATTAAACAAAATTAAAAGGTGTGATTGATGTAAATATTAATATCTTTAAATGAAGCAACAAGGATGGTAGTGATGAATAAGGGATTGAAGGACTCATAACTTGTGAAAAAATATTTATTTTAAGTGTGGGAAATTTACTTTTCGGGGAGAACCTCTCCACAACAAATGTCTTGGTTCCTACCTGGAGGATTCCACGCCATCAGAGAGAATTTCTAGAAAGATGTGCTTCGTAAACCATACACACAATTTTAAACCCAGATAATTAGTGAAAAATATTATATAGGCCTACTAACTTTGTTGGTACCAGTACCAACTCAGCATTCAGGAGCAACGCCGAGCTCGGAACAGTACCGCACCTACCCCCTCCCAACTTAGAAAGTTTGGCAAAATAAATCAATTAAGGAACAATAATGCGAGAGCGTAAAAAACGGATTTTGAGCGAAGCGAAAAATCTATTTTTGGGTGAGATGGCCATGTCGTCCTGATGGAAGTTCCTTAAAGTAGCTTCCTAAGGGATAAATGTACTACAGTGATATTCCCAGAGAATTTTACCTTTAGGTATCCAGAATTCTAACTCCTGGCGCGAATATCCTTAAAATTTCTCCAAAGGATATCGCATAATATCAGCGGACGCATTCTTGACACGCCTCCATAGCAATCTGCACCCCAAACAGCGTTTTGGCTTTGAGGAGGATGTGGCAAAAGGTAGCCGTCCAAAGGCTCTCCCCACTCTCGTAATACTATTGGGAATACAACAGCGCCATTCCCACGACGGCGGATATTCCTTGTAGCATTGAGCGTGGTGTTACAGATACAGTACCTCGGGAGGGATACTGTGAAGATCTTTTCTTTTAGAAGAGATGGGTGGGTCCATCAGGATGACATGGCCATCTCACCCAAAAATAGATTTTTCGCTTCGCTCAAAATCCGTTTTTTGGGCTCAAGCCATGTCGTCGTGATGGAAGCATACCAGAGCATTAGTGTATCTGTGGATTTTTAATCAGTGCCTTAACCTTATAGCAACCTTTTCTATGGTCATGGGGACCACATGAGACAAGGGACGTTACTGTTATTCGTCACCATCACTAATCATAGCTAATGTTAGTGCTTCCTGCCTCCTACAGGGAAGAGTCATTCTAGACAGTAGAAAAGGGATCTTGAGGTTAACATACATAGTATGACCAAACATAAGTACACACTGAATATACAAATAGTCTCATAGTTGTATATTTGCTAAAATAACATCAGTGTCTCTTATATCTATTATTTTATGCATACAAATATATGAGGGATACTTACTTTGGCAAGTTGAAGAACTCTGGCATGTATACATATAATTGTCTGGCGAAGGTGGACGCACTACATTCTAATAGACATTTATTACTAATAAATGACTAAAAGATGTTCAGTTAAACGAATGTAGTATGACAATGGGATTATACCTGTAACAAGTACAGAGACTATATTTCCTTCTTGAAGTAAGAAATGATGAGTGCCACTCTCAGACTGAAGAAAATTATAAAACAAATTCTCTTCATAATTCCTGTACTGGTTACTTTTATCTGCACTGTGTACTTCGTACACCGGCACTAGTGCTATCTGTATAATTCCACACCTGGGATTTTGAACAGAGCCAGTGTTATCATGGTAACACTTAATTAAAAGAAGTCACACCTAAGAAGGGTGACATCTTCTCCCTTTAATTGACAGTCCCAGTCAATTAGCTGTTCATCGTAGAATTAGACGGCAGGTTAAATATTCTACCTGGCGTCACCACATATTGCTTCAGAACATGGATTTGTCTAGCATAGTGTACGTAGAACACTCTGGATGATTCTCATCCGTTACATGTGCGAGGACATGTGAGGTCCCAAACCAAAAACGGTTTACTACAATAATTAGGGGGCAGGTTTTAATACACTACCTGCCGCCACTACGAAGTGTTTCAGTTCATGCACTTGTTTTGCATAGTGTTTGTAAAACACTCTGGATGATTTCCATCCAGTGTATGAACGAAAGCGCTCAAAGTCCATATACAGAAAGAAGTTCAGTGATGAATCAATCTTTCTCGGATCATGACCTGCGGGAGTACTGTCCGGATCCGCTCTACGAATAAAGTAGGTGAGCTTCGCCCTTAGTTGTTTTATGGATAAATTTGATCCAGAAGTTTCTCCTTTAAAGAGCTGTCCTCACTGAAGTCTGAAGTTCTACGAAGAGAGACCTTTAGACACTCTACAGGACATAGAGAGACATCTTCCTTCAGAGGGCAGATTCTCCAGGGACCCCACCTCTTAGTGGTTAGCTCGTTTTTAGCGAGAAAGGATGGATCAGGAAATAAATTCAGTTCTCCCACTTCCGTGAACTGAATGTGACCCTCATCTCTGGATAGGGCCACTATTTCACTAACTCTAGCCCCAGAGGCGATAGCGAACAGAAAAATAACCTTTTGGGTTAGATCCTTAAGAGAACAATCTTCATTGTTCACAGATGAGGCATAATGTAAGACCTTGTCCAAGGACCAAGAGATGGGCTTTGGTGGTACTGCGGGCTTAAGCCTAGCCCATGCCTTTGGAATCTTATTAAAGATTTCATTCACCAGATCCACTTGAAAGGCATATAGGAGAGGCCTAGTCAAGGCTGACTTGCACGTATTTATCGTATTGGTCGCCAGACCTTGGCTATGAAGGTGGACAAAGAAGGACAGACAGAAGTTTATTGAAATTTCTTTCGGTCCTTTTGCTTTGACAAACGCAACCCACTTTTTCCAGGAAGACTCATATTGTCTTCTAGTTGACTTGGCCTTGTATTTTTCTAAGAATTCTATATTGCCTTTTGAGATCCCAAACCTTTTTCTAACCGCTAGAGCGAGAAAATCATGAAATGAAGGGTTTGGGTTCTCTGTGATAAAACGAAGGCAGTTAATTTCTGAATCTTCGGAAATATACCTAGGGTCAGAGCTAGGACCAGCCTCATCTAGTCTATCAGCCCCACTAGAGGATCCTCGTATGGGGCTATATAGCGAGGTAGTTTCTTGAAGACGCTCGTGATGAAGAGGTCGAATTGCAGTTCCGGGACTTGTTCCCATCTGGGAGGGAATATGTCTGCGCCCATGGACCATTCCAACTTTATCGGTTTGTATCGAAATAGAGTATCCACCGTCACATCGTGGATCAGTTGTAAATGAACTGCTGGTAGGTGCCGTTCCTTTAAGAGAGGGATGGGTAACTTCACCAAGACTGAATAAGACGTTCGAATGGGACGTCTTATTATCGCTTCGGTGTCCCAGATCAGTCGTACGGAGCCTGAGCTGTGTGGAGGGGGCTTCCCCACCCATGAAAGGACCAGCAGAGTTTTGGGACTTTCGTGCTCTAATTTCTGTTAGAGAAGCGATTAAAGAGGGACCGATCTCAGTCTTTTTTTATCTCTTCAAGCGTTTGATTCGTATTTTCTCCAAGCTCTTAACGCATCTTTCCGGTGTGCCCTTAGCACCAGGTCTGTCACTATAGCGAACAGGGGAAAGTTTAGCGCTTTTCCCTGTTGGCGTTTTGGTATTCTGACTGAATACCTGAGTCTCTTGACAGATCTCACGAGCTCCTTTTATATTTCCAAAGGAGAGGAGAATTGATGTGACTGAGGGCTTCGATGGTTTTTTAAACATCGAAACCCCTGAGCTGGAGAAAGTCGAGACTTCTAGAAGCCTATCTTGCATCCGTGATGTCCCAGGAACCGGGTCATCTCTTTGAATGCACATTGGCCGGACACTTCGGGTGCTGCCCACTCCAGCCTCTTGATTAGGTATATTAATACCTGAAGTATTTCTAGGCTTGACTTTGACATAACTAAGTTCATCAATCCTTTGAAGATACTTAGGACTGTAAGTCCGACACGTATCTTTCCTAGGATGAATGTTACTCTCTGTAACATGAATTCTAGATAGGAGGAATGGGGGTGGTTGACTGGAAGGTTCCGAAGGACACCTTTCAGGTCTGACAAGACTACGAACACCCCTAATTGGAACAAGGTCCATATGTTCAGAAGGATTAACATTCAGAACTTCCTGTTTTTTATGAACTTGTAGAGTGGCGACAAGTTCAGAATGACTCATTGATATCTTGAGTCCTTCTCCTGAACACAAAACAGCCTTCCCTGGAACTCGATGAGCTATAGTTTTCTTACCACCTGTATGCTCTATAGCTCTCAGGTATACTTCTCCAGGAGGGTTTTGAACTGTAGGAGAAGGTAAGGAAATGATGGTAGGGACATTTCTGTTTCCCATCAATGGCTCATCTTGAATAGGCTTTGTACCGAAGGATCGAAGGTCCTGCGATCCTGAGGGAAAGTTCCTCCTAGCCGAAGCGTCTTTATGCTTCGAGTAGTCAGTAGGCTTAGACTTTTGACCATCTGCCTGTAGCATCGTGGTCACTGGAATAGTGGGATGTTGTTGAGCAGCCCGGATATTTCCAGCATTTTCGATCTTCTTTTAAGGTTGGGAACCCACAACCACAGAAGATTTTCTCTTTGAAGGTATGCCCCATTTTTGGAGAAAACTCGTGTTCTCCATGGTGGCGTTCTTAATTACTTCCTTAATGACCTCGTGTGGGAAGAGGTCTTTACCCTAGATTTTGGAAGATATTAGCTTCCTTGTTTCGTGTTTCACTGTTGCGTCAGCGAACACAAACTCTCTACATGCTCTCCTGGCCTTCATAAAGGCATAAGGGTCCTTCACCAAGATAGCCATATGCATTTTGGCTATGACCATGAGCATGTCTGGGGTACTTTCGTAGGTTGAACACAACTCTATGTAATTTTGTAGAGAAAGGGATGTCGCAAGTCTCTCCTTTGACTCATGTTCATTACACTAGAGCAACTCAGACAATTTAGGGAGACATACCTTGAATTGTTGACTTGCGATGTCCTTGTCTAATTTTCCTACTGAAAATGTCAAATGGACTTCCTTCCAATCCTTTTCCTGTCCGGGAAAAGCTGGTGACAAAGGCTTGCACTCATCGAGTGTGGGACATGGCTTACCCGCCTCTACCGCTTTGGCAACAGAAGTAAATGCCTTCCCTATAAAGGGGAATGAGAGTGAAGTAGGAGCAAGAAAGGAAGGGTGTCTGTTATTCAGTGAGAATACCTTCGACTCTGAATAACCCGCCTTTCTCAGACTACCTGAAAGGATAGTCTGTGCCTTATCATGGTCGAGAATCAAGACCTCCTTTGGTTCCGCTCCTTTTCTTGACTTTGGTTCGTACTTCAGTCGAACCCAACAATTAGGGAAAGCATCAAAGCTTGGCCAAAATTGAATTTGGTCCAAAGGAACAGCATCTATTTTCTCTGAGATGTAGAGATTGGCATTTGAAATCGGCATCTGCTCCGCAAACCTCCAGGGATTGGTTATGAAGCATGTTGGTAGGTCTTGATTCAAGGGTCGTTTGACTGACCCCTGGGAAGCGACAAGAGAAGCTTTACGAGGCTCTATCTTGCGTTTTACTTCCTGCTTTTCGTTTTGTTTACGAAAGCTTTCTATTTGATTCTTCAGCTGGATACATAATTGTACCACATTACCCAATAGAGGGGTAGAAGACAAAGATGTCAACATCGATGGCTCTATAGCCGGTATAGGCGGAGGAAATTCCGACACAACATTTTCCCCTTCTACCCTGGGGCACTTCTTGCCCTTAATCCCAAAGGTTTTCTGGCCATCAGGGGATGTAGTTGGCTCCTGAGGCACTACTGTTTCCTCACTTGCTTCCGGAAATAGTAGCTTACGCATCCTATCATTAGGTAGGAAAGGTCCCGAAGAGATCTTTTGAAAGCCTCTCACCCAGTTGCGTAATTTATATTGAGCTGTATCCCTAATCTCCGTAGACTTGGGATTTTCAAAACCTTCGGACATTAATGTCCGACATATATTGCAAACCTGTGGGTTCCAATAAAGTAGGAATCCGGAAATAATATTGCAGGGGGCATGAAACCTGCAAGTATTATGACCGTAAAAATGCTTACTTTTGGCCTTGCAGAGGACTGCAGCACAAGGTATCTGGTGTTCCTCCTGTAAAGAAAGGAAAACCAAATGAGTATACAATGGATTATCTCCTTGACAATTAACATGCAAATGTCCTTTACAATAGAGTAGCTTAGGATAGTAAGCTATAAAGGGATAGTAGGAGATACATACTTGTGTACCTCTGTGAGCAAATGCTGTTGCCTCCCCTCAGTATTAACTACATGGAGATTTCTCTATAGAGTAACTCCAAGTAAAAGGACTCTTACCCCTAGGGGTAGAGAAGTATTAAATCACTGTCCCAAAATAATGTTAATACTGTGGGGTCAGGATGACTGATTCTCGATCAGAATATTGAAGAAAACTATTCATTCAATATATGAACGGTACCAGCAGAATGCCCGTACAAGGGTACCCAAGGTATGTCAGAAAATACTACTGTATCATGGTACTGTAGTTTTTTAATTGCAGTAAGTCTATATTGTAATTTACTGGCTACTGTACATCATGTATTGTAGTCTAGTCATTTTACTGCCTTCATAGTAGCATATGACAGTATGGTCCATCTAGCATGAAGCCAGCTGGACTAGGAAAATAAAGACATATATGTGTATTTCCCACTCAGCCTATTTGCTGTAGTCTTCCTACTATATTAAAATATAGAGTTTCCTGATCAGGGAGACTCAAGGAAAAAAGGCTGCACCCTTTAAGGGTTAGGAGTGTATTACTCCTGCCTTGAAGTGTTTAATATTGTAGGGCAATCCTAATACTGATTTCTAATCAGGATATTGAAGAAATCATATTCATTCAATATAGGATTGGGCTCAGCAAATGCCTGTGTTGGATATCCAAAATATATTGGAAATAAATACTAGTATAAACTATATAGTAGTTTTCTATCTGCAGTATATTCTATAATGCAGATATACTGGTTACCTGTATAAAACATACAGTAGTTCAGCCGGTATGTAGCCGGCATACCCGGCATGCTAGCTAGAGAGAGAGAGATAGCAAGGCTACTCCTTACTGTGAATGTATACAGTAATTAAGGATGTAAAAGTCTAATTTGGCTGCCTTTTTCCAGAGAGAAGGTTCTAATAGAAGGGGAGAATATACCATTCAGGTTTCCATGCAGCTACAGTACTATTGCCGACAAGGTACCGCCGATACACTGCCGGCCGGCAAGTCCAGCAGTACCAGTACAGTCGGCGTGCTGCCAACTGAGTCAGCACTATCTGTGCCGGCCTGGCCGGCAGTACCCCGGCAACAGGACCTGTAGCAGCAGTCCAAGGGAGGACTGAAGAACCTTGGGAACAGAAGGGACTACCCTCTCACTGCCATCATGGTCGCCAGCAGTCATCTTGGCTGCCGGCTGGGCCGGCAGTTACCGACAGATGATGTGGTTGGCGGCAGTATGCTCTGCCGTCAGCCAAAGACATGGCTCGAGAGGGAGTCTGGCTGGCTCCGGCAACCTACCAGCAAAGGAAGGTTGCAAGATGCCAGCCTAAAGAAAGACAATGGCTAAGCCATCAAAAGAGGACAGTGGGGTAGGGAACAGGGTCCTGTAACGAGTGTGAAAGGAACTGGCAAAAATTGTCAATCCTACCACCTGTCGGCAGAATCCCAGGGAACAGGAGAGACTCAGTTCTCCAACCCAGAGATTGCCAACACAGTTAAGGGGATGGCGGCTCTGCCAAGTATCCTAGGCTAAAGAAAATTACTCTTCAGCCCAGAGTACTAAGGCATAGGACTAGTCTTTTAGTCGCAAGGAGAAGATGGTATCCTACCATAACTTCAAGTGCGGCTAATGAGGGCTAACCTCCATTGCCAGCCACCTAGCCGGCAGGGGAATGATGGTATCCTACAACCCATTCGCCCTGCCGGCAGGTCGCCGACATAAGACTAAATACTCTGAGATTCTGACTAAATCCCAAAACCCGATGGTATACCACAACCAACGGTTAAGGGAAGAGGCAGGACAAACCCTAAGTTAGCCATGTCTGAATAAAATTCAAGGCACGGCTATTAGGGTTGTAGCCTGAGGCTACACTCAGAGGGAAAGAGATTACCCTTAAGTCTCCGAAGAGACGTGTAATGTTTCATAACATTATAGGAGGTATCAGTCTCCACTGAATGAAAACAAAACACGAGGGTAACCGGGGAAAGTCTGAACGTATAGTAAAACATCTAGGTAAGGTTACCTAGGCTATACGAGATCTCGGTTACCTAAATCACCGAAACTCTAACTATACGATCAACAGAGAAAAGGGAAACAAAAATTTTGCACATTATCAAAACTTTACAAGAGTAATTGCCTAAATAGCTAAATAATTAAAATAATTAAATAAAGCTATTAAAAACTGGAAGTCGTTCTGCTATCTAAATAACACATGCCTAACGAACGACGGCGCCATGGCGCCTCCAGTAACTGGCCTAGCTCTTAAACACAATAAAATACTCTAATTTCATTGTGAAACAGGAGCTAAAACATACTCATAGTAAAGACCCGATACTCAACTTTCCAGAGGCGGAAGATGATGGAGAAAGCATAATAATAATCCAGTAAAACGATCGAAATGTTAGATCACCAGGAAATATCACCAAGCGAGATCTCTACAAAAAAAGGAATGTCCGCCGTCGTGAGAATGGTGCTGTTGTATTCCCAATAGTATTACGAGAGCAGGGAGAGCCTTTGGACGGCTCCCTTTTGCCACATCCTCCTCGAAGCCAAAACACTGTTTGGGGTGCAGATTGCTATGGAGGCGTGTCAAGAATGCGTCCGCTGATATTATGCGATATCCTTTGGAGAAATTTTAAGGATATTCGCGCCAGGAGTTAGAATTCTGGATACCTAAAGGTAAAATTCTCTGGGAATATCACTGTAGTACATTTATCCCTTAGGAAGCTACTTTAAGGAACTTCCATCACGACGACATGGCTTGAGCCCAAAAAGAGGAACAGCGTATAGGGCTTTGAATTTATTCTAAATTCAGCTTGCTTGCTAAATTTAGAATGAGCATTGTTCACTTCAACAGATGCAAGAAGAGCTCACCTTAATTTATGTTTTAACCAATTATCTCTTAAGTCCGTTTCTTTAACGCAAGTCCTTTAAATAATGTAACTGGGACATGTAATACATTGCAATCTTAATAACTTCTGAAGAAGTAATCCAAATGAGTATAATTATATATAAATGACCTTAACCATATACACGATAATTTAGATTCGATAAAAAGGTAAATGGGCTCAAATGGGTAAAATAAGATAACAGAAATTCACTTTACATATCTCACACCTTTATTCATACCAGCTTACATTTATCTTCATACAGCCATCTTAGGTCTCACTAAATTTAACAACAAAACAAAAGTTTAATGAAAACAAGAAACACGAAGAAGTTCGACAAGTAACACTGATAATGACATGTGAAAGGGGTTAGTCAAATGCAAAAAATACAACAGGAACCTTAGGCCAAAGATCTACTTGATTGTCCAATGAATCAAATTTAGTCAAACACATGGGCGGTGACCGATTGAATAGTGTCTGACGTCCGTAAGTGAACTAAGATTAAATAAGTATCAACTTTAAGGGCGAATGAATGAATGATTTGTAATTATCTGGCATAATAACATCAGTGATCATTGATGTTGATTTAAGTATGCTTAATTACCAATTAATAACTTTAAGAAAAAAAAAATAGAATAAAAACAGAAATTAATGAATAACTAACTTAACAATGTACCCGACCTCCTCACTACGAGCTTCAGACAGGAATCGTTCCCTGACACCCACAAGACTGGGACATTCAACAAGTAAATGCCTCAGTCAGAAGAACCAAACAATCATCACAAAATGGCTGACACCTTCCAGTCATCAGGAACTCGTGAGTAAAGCGTGTGTGGCCAATTCGAAGCCGACAAAGGACAGTCTCCCACCTTCTTGGCATATTTTCATACTTCCATGGAGGTATAACATTTGTTATTTCCTTCATCTTATTCTGATCAAGAGAATTCTAGTACCGTTGTCAAATATCACCAAGAGACTTTTTGTTATCAGGCAAAAAGTAATTACTAGGAAGAAGATATCTTCCAGGAAGTAATTTGTCTGCTGCCTATCTTGCTAGTTTGTCTGCCTCTTCATTTCCTATTACACCCACATGAGTGAGGAACCAACAAAACTTAACTTCTTAACTTTCAATGCAACAAATATAGAACCACTCTAAAATTCTAAAAACTAAAGGGTTGCTTGGGTTATAAACCGTCAGTGCCTGCAACACACTTTTTGCATCACTACAAATAGTAAAATTTTCCTCTTTCCTTACTTCTTTTTTTTTAATAGTAGTCAGGATACTGTAAAGATAGAGGATGTTAAAGGGATTGCAAATTTAAAACTCAAACAAGAATTGTACACCCAAAATCATATGCCAGCACTGGATTTGGAGCCATCCGTTAATATAAATCCAATATCTCTATGTTGTTGCGCGTGTTCTAAAAAGATGGACCGTATTTCTTTAATTATCATGTTGCCTTTAAAGCCACTATAATAATTACGGAGAGAGAGAGAGAGAGAGAGAGAGAGAGAGAGAGAGAGAGAGAGAGAGAGAGAGAGAGATCTGGAAGTTTCCAGGGAGAGTTGACTGATAGCCTAAAAGGTAATTTCCTGCTCCTGGAAAGATTCAGTCTATTTAGCAGTTTTTTCACTCTGAATCCATAAGGCTTTGGGGATGTAGATTGAGCCTCATAGAAAGATTAGGAAATCTCTCATTTGGCAGCTTCAAAAGACAGCGAATTAGGAAGTTTCTGATACCTATACCAATGTCTATTTATAGTAAATTGGCGATATACTATAAGTCCAGAGGCCACTCACCTGCATCAACTAAAAAACTAGGGATGGGGGATGATTTAAAGGCACCAGTAGCTAATCTGAGCCAGTATGGTGAAAGGAATCTAAAATCTTCAACTTGGTAGCAAAAGCTGAAGAATATAGTTCACATCCATTTAAAAGTTTGAATAAAATAAGGCCTTCATACAGTCTTAGGAGAGTCTGGAGATCTGCTCCCCGTGATGTTTGAGCTAATACCTTAAAAATATTCAAAATCTCTAAAAATTTTAATTTTAGTTTTTTGACATGCGAAACCTAAGTCAGCTTTCTGCCAAACGTTAGCCCTATAAATTGCATTTCTTCAACACAGGGAATTCAATGGTTTTATATACACTATCTCTCTCTCTCTCTCTCTCTCTCTCTCTCTCTCTCTCTCTCTCTCTCTCTCTCTCTCTCTCTCTCTCTCTCTCTCTCTCTATATATATATATATATATATATATATATATATATATATATATATATATATATATATATATATATATATATATATATATATATATATATATATATATATATATATATATATATATATATATATATATATATATATATATATGGGTCTGGGTGTATGCCACACATGAGACAGAAATGAATGACAATGTTTTACTTGTAAAATACTTGTAGCCGCTCAAATCTACCCATCTTATAATTCGATTGATCGTGAGTTAAACCATTTTTGCTCCTGCAAATAAAACAGAGTGGTCATCGACGAAGAGTGTGTGGAGAACGTCATCTGAAATCACAGAAGAAATCTCACTAATTGCTAGCACAAACAATGTAACACTAAGTATGCTGCCCTGTGGGACTCCTTCTTCCTGGCACTTTCTTTCAGGCAGAGTATTGCCTACTCTAACATGAGAGAATCGTCATTTTAAAAAGGCCTTAATGAATAAGTGATTCACCTCTTAGACCGAACTCATAGACAGTTTTAAGGATAATACACCTCCATGGGGTATTGTATGCTTTTTCAAAATCAAAGAACACTGACACATGTTTCTTGGAAGCAAATGACTCACAAACGGATGACACAGAACGAACAAGAGCATCCATTGTAAAGTGCATTCTTCGAAACCCACATTGAAATGGTGATAAAATACCCTTCTTTTCTAGTATCCATACAACCCTTCCATTGACCATTTTTTTCCATAATTTTACATAAATATGTCAATGCAATTGGTCTGTAGCTTCCAGCTAAAATTTTGTCCTTTCCAGGTTTTAAAAAAGGTAAAATAATGGCCAATCCCAAGTCTGATGGTAAACTATGGTCTCACCATATCCAGTTAATTATGCTATGATAAAAACTCTTGTGCTATTACACACCTGCTTTATCATTGCATATAGATTTTCGTCTGGGCCTGGGCTATATCATTGCATGATGATAATGCAGAGTCAAATTCTCTCTCTGTAAATGGGTATGAAGTTGAGACTCTTTTCTTCTTCTCTACATCTATAAAGGTAACCTGGAAAGTCTTCTCACTTTTGGGACACTCGCTCAAAATGCTCAGCAAGAGACTCACTCACTTCTACAGAATTAGTCATATACTGATCATTAATTTTCAACACTGGTGAATAATTTGGAGTATATTTGCCAGAGATCTTATGAACTTTCCTCCATACAGCAAAAAGTGGGGTTCTTTTATTCACCAAAGAAATAAAAGAAGACCATGACTGATGGTGCACTTCTTTGATTGCTCATCGAAATTGTGCTCTGTATTTCTTGTAAATGACTATATTCTCTTCGGTGCGATTTCTGCGGCACCTTGTTAACGAAATTCTTGTAGACCTGTGTAACACTTGAATTTCTGGTGACCACTAAGGGACAGATCGTCGATGCAACAGACCTCTTGAATTTGGAATGGAAT
This sequence comes from Palaemon carinicauda, assembly GCF_036898095.1. Lineage (NCBI taxonomy): Eukaryota > Metazoa > Arthropoda > Malacostraca > Decapoda > Palaemonidae > Palaemon > Palaemon carinicauda. The sequence goes on from NC_090733.1 coordinate 59,618,735, forward strand.
GCACTCTAGCTTTGTGAAGCGGTTCCATTTAATAAATCAATGGTATCATCAATATTTTCTAATTCATCTGCATTACCTTCTACTTCGCTCAGTTCTATAGATTTGTTACCACTAGCTTTATCCAAGTACCATCGAGTTGATCTGTATTCAGGTGGACAATTGTTAGTTTTAACTAATATTGGTGCATAATCACTTGTATGCCTGTCATCCAATGTTTTTCACTGAAAGTCAGTCAGACAGAGCTTGCTATTGAAAGATCAATGCATGGCAAAGTACCTGTCTGGATATGGAAGTGAGTGGGTGCTTAGAATCCCCACATCTTCATTTTCTATTAGGGATGCTAACAGATTGTCATTGAGTTTGCTAAATTGCCTCCCCATAATGGGTGTCTGCTGTTCATATAATCAGAAGAAGAAATTGTTGAAGAAGTTGGTTTAACACCTCAGCCACAGCATCAAAGGAAATACTGTCATTAGGGGGTAAATATAGTGAGCATATGATATATTTCCTACTTATATCTATTTGTATTTAATAGATTTAAATGTTTTTAGGGAATGTCTTGGCGAACATACACAAAACTTCCCTCATGACTGCTTGAGGGTACACTCAGGCAAACTATTCTATCTTTTTTTTCTCTCTCTTCCTCTTGATTTTTTTTTTAAATGGTGTGTTGGGCAGGCTTAACAGAAGGGCCATGGATACCTGGTGGTTTATCAAGAGGTTGTCTTTTCCTTATCTGATTTTCTATTTCTTCTCAAAACCATCCTTACTGTCCTCCCTTCAGTTGAAGTGGCTATTCCGAAGGGTATTTACCCTTGCATGGTGTATCGGCTCTCCATGTTCAGCAGTTTTTCCAACCTTTTACTATAGTCTATGGGTTTCATCAATCACTTTATTTATAATTCTGTACATATTGTTTTTGTTATAATTCTTGTTAATCTAGTTTTTAAATATGATGTGTCTTTTTTATTACTATTAATTCTTATGTTGTCTGGACACATTGAGCAAAATACGGGACCAGTACGTCCTAGATTTCGTCAATATCGTCTTCTGTATTGCAATATTCGTGGTCTTCATGCAAATATTCAAGACCTTACATTTGCGTCCAGACAGTATGATTTTCTTTTGTGCTCAGAAACTTTGGTTTTTAATATGAGGTACTCATCTGAGCTCCTTATAACTTGTTTAAAGAAGCCAATAATGTTGAAACGCGATGCCATCCAGGGCAATGGTGGTGTATATTAGGACTGAGTACCCTGCTTCTCATAAGTCCTGCTATGAATGTGGATGTCATGAGATTCAGGTAATAAAAGTTTGTGGCAGGCATAACAATTTCTATTTGTGTTCGATCTACCGGAATCCAGACATAGATGATTCTATCTTCGATTGCCTTCTTACCATTATGACTAAGATACAAGAAGATGATAAAAAGGCTTCTTTTGTCTTTGTTGGTAATTCTAATGCTCATCATAGGGAGTGGTTAAGTTCTATCTCTCCTACCGATCACCACGGCTTAAGAGCTTTAGACTTTGCCTCTGAATCAGGCTATGAGCAAATCATAAGTGAAGCTACTCACAGGTCTGGTAATTGCTTGGACCTCGTATACACTGACTCCCCTGGCGTTGTAACTAGTAAGGTTGGTTCTCCAGTCAGGACATCTGATCATGCCTTGATTTCATTAGTACTGAAGACTGAGCAGCCTCAGCCTATCCCTGATGTATCATACTCTTGTAAAATTTATATGAAGTCTCAAGCAGAATGGAATGGGATTTTGCATGATCTTTTGTGCTTGAATTGGTCACAATTATATAGTAGTGTTGATCCTGTTGTCCCTTTGAATGAGAATCTAGACAACACAATTGATAGGCGTATCCCTTCTCGTGTGCTAAGGTACCGAGTGAAGGACAGACCGTGGTTCAATAATGCTTTTAGACGTACTTATTTGGAGAAGCAGGAGCCCTATCATCTTTGGAAGGTTGACAGATCAGATATGACCTGTAGTAACTATATTCAGCTTAGAGCTTTTGCTCAGAGAGTTTATGCTTTAACTGAAAAGGAATACAATTTAACCATAAAAGAAACCCTTTCTGGTACAACTCAGGAACATAAATGGTGGTCTATCCTTAAATCTGCACTCTTTGGTGTAGATGCAACAGTTCCTCCTTTACTTAAACCAGATGGCTCTGTCACTCACTGTCCAAAGGAAAAGGCAACCCTTTTGGCTGATGTTTTTGACAGTATATAAAGTAATGAAAAACTTGAACTTTCTCATTCCTGTTTTCCCTGAGGATAAACTAACTAGTTAAGCTTTTCGATCTCGTGAAATTAAAGCTCTGTTGATGGACCTTGATGCTTATGGAGGTGTAGATCCAAATGGTATTTTCCCTTTGTTTTTTATAAAGACTGCAGATTTCTTGGCTCCAAAGCTATCTGTTATTTTGAGCAAGTTAGAAAGAAGAGGAGCTTTTAGCACCTGTTGGAGATTTGGTAATGTTACTCCTCTATGTAAATGTGTTTGTGGTAGCTCAAGTCCAACTGATTACCAACCAATTTCCATAACTCCCATGTTATCTAAAGTTTTTGAACGTCTTCTGGCAAAACCTCTTAATAAGTTTGCTAAAAGTAATCATCTATTCCTTAGTTTGCAATTTGGTTTTCGTAAAGGCCTTGGAGCATGTGATACCCTTCTTAAAATCTCCAATGCTGTACAGAAGATATATGCCTAAAGAAAATTGTTGCTAGGAGCCTACATGCGTTTGTATTTAGGCCTATAAGTCATTGTTGCCTCGCCTTCCATATTTGGGGCATCTAAGAAAAACCTTGTAGCATCCTAAAGCAGACAAATATTTTTACACACCTGCCGGGGCACACCCACCTGCTCTCTCTCTCTCTCTCTCTCTCTCTCTCTCTCTCTCTCTTGCGCGCGCACGTAGACTGTTGTTACCTGTATAGTGAGGGGTAACGTACACATACACGCACGCAAATGGGAAGTGGGTAAATAAAAAATATTCTACTGAATAGTCTTCTTTTATTTATGGGATGCATACATCATAATAACATTCCATGAATAATGGCATACCATAACACGGCATTTAGTATGAAAAATCTTACACTAATCCAACTCCGTATTGCAACATCCGTGGCAAAACCTGTTTATTAACGTCCCCTCATTGATAATTTAGGTTGTATATGTCTCCAGATGTACTTACAGGGCCTCGAATTAAGGTGCAGCAAGTAGTAAAGCAATACTGTCAAGTCATTTTCCTTTAAATAGGTTGGGATAAATGCTCTCTGTTACCTATGGCCTGAACAAACCCTGTTTAATATTGCACTATGCGTGAAATATAGGCAATAGAATGCATACAAAGCCGAATTGTAATTTTGGACTCGTATATTTTTGGTAAAAACCTCATACCTGAATACCTTCGTAAAAATCAGTAAAATATACCTAATGATCTTTGTGCAACTCGGGACGGATATTGTATATGAGATCAGCATTGTACCTCGATGTCGTTCACTAATACGCAGTTCAATGTAATGTTGCTACATTTAACAGCATATTTAAGAAGGCTACATGATAGCTGTGTCTTTTCAATTGTAGATATTACTATGATATTTGGCAAGAACAGAGATACTATGTTTCACATCAATCCCTGAAGTTTTCAATTAGAAATGTGAATTATCCTAGGAACAATTTACTCCATCGCCAAAAATTAACCATTTAACCCTCACCGAAATAAACGTTTGCTGTGTGTGTGTTTTTTTTTTTATGGCAGATATCATCATGAAAATTGGTGTGGGCTAAGTAAATATCCATTCCATAAATCCCTGAAAATTTCATTTAGATATGTGGAGTATTTTACGGGTAATTTACCGCGCCGCCGAAAATCGGCCTCCTACAGATATCGAAAAATGGCTACTGTGAGTTTTCATGGCAAGTATAAATATGAAAATTGCTACAAATGTAGTTCACATAACACAAATTAAACCCTGTGAAAATCATTTGGATATTTTTAAAACTCTAGGAGTAGTTTGCTCCTCCTCACTGATTTTTTAGCTAAAAGTCGTCACTTACGAACAAAAGGGACGGCTAGGGCATGCCTATAACAGGTATGAACAGGAAAATTGGCAGAAACAAAGCTTATATATACCTAAATAAGCCCTTAAAAATTCATATGAATATATTTATTGGTATAGGAGTTATTAACCCGCCGCATAACATATCAGTTGCTCTCCCATCCCAACCCCCGCTTCAAAATCTATGGTTAGGAAATGACCGGGCCACGGGTTGGGAGAGATATTTTCATAAGAAAAAGGAAAAAAGAATTGGCATTTCAAATAAGGTCACTCACTTTGTTAGCGACAAAAAGGACTAAAAAAGTGTAATATTCTGAAATAGAGACCTTTGTATATGAAAACTAGGTAGTGACCAAATTCCTGGTACTGATAAGAGGCAAGGGTGGTTCACAATAAGACTAATAGGCTATGGCCTTATCATGGGTATCTTGAAGCCAGTCAGATAATCAATTGATATGCATCGGTAAAAATGTCATTTATTTCCTTTTGTATTCTTCAAAGCAAATTTGATATCAGCGGTATTCTTTTTTAGACCTCTCTAGACCACTTCTGAGGCACAATTGCTGTCCTTTCTCGTTAAAATATATAATTATCCCAATAGCCCTGTTGGGAGTGCTATAGTGGGTTAGGGTTTGGCTTTACGCCCACCCCACTTTATGTATTTAGTTCAGCACCATACTATTACAACCTTTCCATAACCCCTGAAATGAAAATATCGATTTCATAATACAGATTTTGTTGATTTAGTCTATTTCAACATGGATGAAAACAACAATATACCGATTATACAGATGTTCCACCGAAAAGGTTTCGGTTTTTTGTTATTATACATTGACTGGGCTTCGTGCTGTTTATTAACAATGGTATTATGATGAAGAAAAGGATGTTGAAAACATAACATTTCTTAGATTTTTATTAGAGAACACACATTTCAAATCATAAGATATTACATAGTTTGAAAGAATGTTTATATGTGGCTTAGCCAACAAAATCAAAGCTGTCATCCCCACTGATGAACTTCATATGCGGTATCTTGAGACGTTTTATGAATGGTCGTGATAATGATGGCCGTAGATTATCCTTGCCTTTTGAACCTTTAGTCTTCCTCTTTTTTCCCTTCTCTTCTTTCTCCATTCCACGGACAAGTGCAACCACTTGCGAATCACTACAGGTAGAACTTCGGCCCATCTCTTCTCAAGGTTTGACATAGGGGAATTGCAGGTCGGCTGATGTCTCGTCTGGCCTAGCAAGTTGGATCGAATCCAGGAGGAATTCGACGATATGAGTTAGGGGTCCTTCACGCTCTTCCTCTTTCTTCTTGTTGAACAATGCAAGGAAATCACGCTGCATCTTTTAAAATTAGCCTACATATTCCATGATAGACTTTAGCAGTTTTATTATTTCATGTTGGTTACTGATAGCACGTACAAAGGTGCTAGTATTTTAACCCAGTTCTCAAGACTCCTTGGCAGCCACCATCTTCATCCCATTTTTATAATTATATTCGTTTTCCGCACGCCATCTTGAAGACTGCGTCGAAATTCACCGCCATACTTCAGAATTCATAGATTTTGACCTTCATTTAATACGGTGATATTTCAACCTGTTGGGAATAAACACCATCGATAATTTTTATGAAAAAATAGTTGGCACACAAATGAACACACACACAATCTTTTTCTGGTAGAAATTAATTAGACTTGGTCTGTATAAAATATATTAATTTCAGTTCTGCAAAATACACGGAAACGCGCACACAAACACATATTATTTCTGGTAGAGAGTAACTATACTGGGTATCTATAAAAATATATTGATTTAAGTTCTGAAAAGTACACACAATCACACACTTTATTTCTGGTAAAGATTAATTAGACTGGGTCTTTTTTAAAATATGTTTATTTCAGTTCAGCAAAATACACGGAAATACACACGCAAACACACACACACACATACACACACTTTCTGGTAGAAACTATTTGGACTGGGTTTCTATAAAAATATATTAATTTCAGTTCTACATAATACACAGAAACACACAAACAAAAACACACACACACACACAAACATAATTTCTGGTGGAAACTATTTAGACTGGGTCTCTATAAAAATATATTAATTCCAGTTCTTCAATTTGAACATAAATGCACACACACACACACACACACACACACACACTTATTTCTGGTAGAAACTATTTAGACTGGGTCTCTATGAAAATACATTAATATGAGTTCTACAAAATACACGGAAACATACACACACGCGCACACACATACTTTCTTTCTGGTAGAAACTATTTTGACTGGGTATCTAAGAAAATATATCAATTTCAGTTCTACAAAATACACAGAAACACACACACACACACACACACTTTATATCTGGTAGAAATTACTTAGACTGGGTCGCTATAAAAACATATTAATTTCAGTTCTACAAAATGCACAAAAATACACGCACACAAACACAGACACACATACTTAATTTCTAGTAGAAACTTTTTAGACTGGATCTCTCAGAAAATATAGTAATTTCAGTTCTACGAAATGCGTGGAAATACAAACACACAAACACACACACACATGTGGAGAATTTTTATCTGAATGGTTGAGTGGGAACTTAGTCCAGGAAAGTCTCCCTACGGCAATTACCCAAAGCTCAACAGGGGAGGATAATGAGCACTTACTCTCGGGACACAAACGCCCTGCTAATACTTTACTGCCATAGTTCACTAACCGTCACTCTTAAATACAAAAGGAGGCAATTTTACTGTCCAGAGGCCGGAGAACTCCACACGTTAATTTTGAAATAATTTATGGCCTACTCTAGCTTTGTCAGGGCTAGAGTCATCTCACTCTAAGGCTCTGTTTCGATTCCGTCCCAGTGACCCCAATGACATGCTGTACAGGTATCTTACGTTAATGCAACTAGAGACAATAAAAAAAAGGGGGGAACAGTGGAGTATAAAAGTATAAAGTAAAGTTAAATGGGGATCTTCACCTTCAAAGCACTAAGTTAAAGAGCGTACACTCGCTGATACCAACTTACCTCTGTCTGAGTAGGTTACTCTCAACACCTTGGGTACTTCTGACCCGTCCCATAGTATAAATTGGCTAAATTCATATAATGTGGTTAAAGATACCAAATTGTGTAATCTATTCCAAATGATTTATTACAGAAAAAGGGATGGAAATAACTCAATGATTTTAACACAACAAAATTAAAAATTGGAAAAAATATCAGTAACTCAATTATAAGTTTTACATATGATAAAATGAATAAGTGAATTTACAACACAAAAATTTGAAAACGTTAAACGGAATTAACTCGTAGATTAAACCTCAAACAGAATAAATAAGAGTCAAAACATTCTGATCAACAATTTGTGCGGTGGCTGCTGTGAGATCCCAACATGTGGTCAGTAACCTCAAGCAAATACCAAGATCAAAAAAAATATGAGTACATTAATTTCCATGCACGCAGCCCGAAAGATGTAATGCCAAAATAATACCTAAACTTAACTTATGAGAAATTGAAACTTATCTAAAGGGGGAATGGCCATTAGTTGAACTCACAAGATTTTTTTTTTTTTCTGTTGTGGGCGCCCGTGTCCTAAATGTGGCGGTCTTCAGTTTGCTCACTAGGCCTACAGTACTTAATTTGTAGAGTCAACGGCCTCCTCCAAGTTCTCCAACTAGCCCCCAAGACTGGAACCGACGTGCTGTAGAATTAGTAGCTATGCACTAACACTGGTCATCTGCTTGACCTCCTCTACGTACGTATTCTTGGTTAGTTATTGTGTAAGGGGACAGGCTAGTGATGGAGAGTGGGAGCACGAGGTTGACATTGGAGCCTGACTGGGCAGCTCCGTTTCGTACCGTGGCCTGTATGTTTGTGAGGTCGAGTTCAGGTCAGCTGCGTCCTCCTTCCTTCCCAAAAAAAAGCGTATCTTGGTGCGTAGGTAGGCCTACGGTCTTGAGGTGCCAACTCTCATTTAGGATAGGCTCAAAAACCTTGTGCCTTGTGAATTTCAAGCAACACACTTATTTAGAATACAAGGAGAAATCTTGCAACTCAAGGGGGCAAAGATAATCCTAATTCTAAACAACTGGCATACAGAATAAAAATGAAACTAAAAGGTAATTTAGCAAGTCGGGCTTACGTGTGTGGACAACCATACCTCCTAGACTAGCAGACTTGAGTTGTAATTAAGAGATTTAAAATACTGTACCTAAATACTTACGGTAGAATAATGTATACAAAAAACACATAAGTATTAATCTTGGGACACTCGCTCAAGAAAGACACATTACTCACATTTTTCCCTGCCGTGACGTCACGAACAATAACAAAGTCTACGTATAAACTATGAAGAAGAAGAGTAGTGAAGAAAATTCTTCACACCCTGGGGATAAAGGGAGGAAAAGGAGAAGGGTTAGTGTAGACTAATGCAATGTGGGTTAGGTGTTAGTATATGAGATGAGTATACTAAATGAATAAAGAATGAATGTGACTAGTTGCACTATGCTATGTCAGCAATTGGCATTAAGTTGAACCGCAACCGCATACGAGATGAGTGCGAAGTACAATTTACAAGCGAGAGTCAAACAAAAGTGGTACGATTACAAGCGGAAGTAAAACAGAGTTAACTGTGACTTAGTACAAAAAGGTAACTACAACTGCAAGATAAGAGCGGAGGGAAGGACAAATCAAAACTTCAGCAGTCCTTCACATGGTTGATGAAGACTATGTAAGATCTCCTGGAATAGGGCTCGTGCACGTTCAGCAGAGGCCCGTGTAGGCCTGTCGTGGCGAGGCGCCGCGATGACTACAGGAGACCTAGCTTCGGCTGTGGTCTCACCATTTCTCTCGGTCAGTTGGTCTCTAGGAGGACTGTCGAGATTTTCGAGAGGAGGGGTGTTAGAGGTTCCTCCTCACTTGGTTCGGATAGTGTTTGGCCATTTTCGTTTACCTCCAAAGGTATGAGTCGGTTGACTGGACGTACATACTCTCCATTTGCAGAGCGGACCTTGACTGTTCTAATGTGTCCATCTCGACCTGGGTATACTTCGAGTATACGGGTTAAAGGGTACTCCTCTCGATTGATCTCGTCCAGAATCAACAAGCATAAATCTCCAACTCTAGGGATGTTCGGGTGGAGGCGACTAGACTTCTGGTGTCGTTCTCGAAGGGAACTGACATAGTCGTACTTCCACCTCTTCAGGAATGTTTGCAGCATGTTGGTCAGCTTCTGGTAATCTTTGCGGAGGATGTCCCCTTCTCGAAAAGTAGGATCAGTCAAGTCAGCCAGGTGGACTTGAGGTGCCAATGAGAGGGTTCGACCATAGAGTAGGTGGCTTGGGGTCAAAGGCGTATCAGTGGGGTCGTCGGCATCCAGATATGTTAGAGGCCGATCATTCACCACGCACTCTACTTCTCGGACCAAGGTCACAAACTCATCATACGTAGGGTGGCAACGGTAAGTGGCTTTGCGCAAGTTGAGTTTGGTAAACCCAATCAAGCGCTCGTAAAACCCTCCTTGCCACGGGGCTCGAGGAGTGATGAACTTCCAAGTGAGGTTGTGGGCCCGTTTGAACCCGTCGATAACAGGGTGTTGCATGAGTTCTGTCAAGAGTGTCTGACCAGCTTGAAAGGTTGAGGCATTGTCAGACACAAGGCACTGTGGCATCCCAAATCGGGCAGCGAACCTTCGTATCGCTTGGACTAGTTCCACAACTGTCAAGGAAGTAGTAGTTTCTAAAGCTACTGCCCGCGTGGCAGCGCAGGTAAACAGCAGTACGTACACCATGTCCACATGGGAATGATGTACCTTGAAGCTGCCAGTGTAGTCCAGTCCAGTTACTCTGAAAGGGACCTCAGCATTGAGGCGGTTAGGGTGGACTGGAGCTAACGGTGGGGTTGGGTACGGCTGGCCTTGTACTCTTTTGCAATGTATGCACCGTTTGAGAATCTTCTTCACTTGCTGGCGCATTCGGGGAACCCAAAATTCCTTGCGCAAGTGGACAAGAAGAGTGGAGGTGTTACAGTGCAGCAGCACTTCATGCCAATGCTCAACAATAAGTTTCCAGAGAGCACAGTGGGACTCTAGGAGAATGGGGTCCATGTAGCCGGACTCCGGGGGTGCATCACTGAGGCGGGATCGACCTCTTAGAACACCGTTATTGTCAATATAGGGATTCCGTTGTCCTATAAAGGCTCTTTCATCGGATGTCAACAAGGCGGGTTTACCTTGCAATTGTCGTAATATTTGGGGGTAACTGGCCCCCTGTGACACACGAATGATGGCACTAAGTGGTCTTCGTGGGAACCTTTGGACTAAATGGGGGAATTTGTGCTCGGCCCATCCGCTCGTCAGGCGCAGCAGGGCTGCATAGCTCCTAACTGCCTCATCAAGAGATGAGAAATGAGCAAATCTTTGAGTTTGCGGTGGCAAAAGTCTGATGGGACAAGCTTTTATCTCCCATTCAGTAGGGAATCTGCTTTGGTCCGGGTAAGCTGAGACGTCGATCAGCCAGGCTGGTCCATGAAGCCATAAGTTGGACTTGAGGACGACTTTGGCGGCTACTCCCCGCGACGCCAGGTCGGCAGGATTGCAGGACGTGGGGACATGCTTGAGAAGCAATCGACAGTTCAACCTTGTACGGTTTATCTCCTCAACCCTATTGAGAACATATGGGGACGTGCTCTGCCGGCTGTGTACCCACTGCAGGGCCGTGGAGGCATCGGACCACACTGTCGTAGAGACGTATGTTTCTGGACGTAATTCTATCAGATACTGGGCTAGTCGGCATCCAAACAGGAGTGCGGTCAACTCAAGCTTGGGAATGGACTGACTCTCGTCCAATTCCAGCATACGTTTAGGGGTAACTCGTGCCTTGGCTGTGAGGAGCTGGCATTTACCTTCAATTGTGACCACATAGCAAGCCACTCCAAAGGCTTGCTTGGAGGCATCTGCAAACACATGTAATGCAGCCTGGTGACCCTGATGTGCATTTCGAGGCACCTTAATGTTCTCGAGACCCTTGTATTTTTTAAGAATGGCACCGAGCTCGCGGATCAATTCTTCGCTCAGGCGTGAATCCCAACTTTGATCCATCATCCAGAGTTTCTGAATGAAGAGCTTGCCGAGGATAGTGACCGGCGAGATCAGGCCAATAGGGTCGTAGATGGAAGAAAACAGAGAGACAACCTTCCTCTTGGTGTTGACGTGAGAGTAGTCCTCTAACATCAGTCCTGAGGGGAGCTTGACGGCTAATGTGTCATCAGCGGTGTTCCAGTCCAGACCGAGGTAATCTTGGGGGCCCGTTTCGGTGAAGTCTCCCGAGATGGGGGCATTAGTAGTCCATTTGGCAAGGGGCATGTTGGCTTCCAGCATAATTTTTTCTATGGACTGTCTTTCGCTAAGGATGTCCGTGGGCGATTCGTAGCAACGTTGAAAGTTGTCAACGTAGAAGCTTGTTTTAAGCTGTGAGGCAAGACTACTCGTTTGAGCATCCAGGTGGTGTTGGATTGTCTGGTTGAGCAAATATGGGCTCGAGGTGGCCCCAAACAGGACCACTTTGAAGCGGTACGCAACAACTTCGGACATACTGGAGTCCTTAAAGAAAAGAAACCGACAGTAATCACGGTGTTCCTGAGCGATCTCAATCCGCAGGAAAGCCTTAGAGATGTCTGCCGTCAAACCAAATGGCTTTTCCCTAAACCGGAGGATCATGGACTGAATTTTTGAGGCCAAGTTTGGGCCGGTGTACAAGGATTCATTTAGAGACCTTGAATTTGGTCCCGATTTAGCCGAGGCATTGAATACTATGCGCATTGGTGTGGAGGTGGAATTTTTGAGGACAGGATGATGGGGTAGGTAGTGCATTTGTCCGTCATTATGAGGTTCTAGCTCGACCGGCTCGATAAAGCCCTCCTTTATGTACTCGTCAAGGATGGCTTGGTACTTGATGAATAACTGAGGGTCCTTAGATTTTTTAAGGGACATCAGCTGGGCAAAAGCCCTACCAAAATTTATCTCTGGTCGGCTATCACTCTTGAAGGGTAGTTGCACTGTGTATCTTCCGTTTGCGTACCGTGTAGTACGCTTGAAGAGATCAACGGCCTGTGCCTCAAGATGGCTGAAGGGTTCATTGCTTATGCCCACAGCATCGAGTTTCCAAAGATTCTCGACGGGGGGCTCTACTCCCACAGGGTCTGTTACGCTGATGCGGTTTAGTGTGAGCGACAGACTATCAACCTCTGGGGGTTCTGTCCCTTCTCGTGACCAATCTGGCAGCTCTCCCCAAACCACATATCCACCTGGTGTACTGAACAAGTTGACACCCTTGATGTTGTGAGTGCGTTTCAGGAGTCGGGGAAGGTAATCGGCTCCGAGGATGATCTCTATGCCAGTGGCATTGTCATCTGGCTGCCTGTCTGCAAGACGTAGACCACTAGCCTCTAAAGTGCGAACTGCATGGGTATATCCAGGCGTCCTTATGTTCTTCCCCACGTTCGGGTTGACAATGGCAACGACCTTATGCTTGCGGCGACCAATTTTCAAATTGAACTGCACCAAGTCTGAACACTGAGGTGGTTCGTCCATGTTGAACGAGTTGAGTCGGAACACGATTTTTCCGACAGGAGCAAGGTTCAGTGACTTGACTACGTTGGGATGAACAAACGTGCGTTGGGCACCACAATCCAGGAAAACTCGGGTGGTGTGTTTAAGTTTTCCATTAATTAGATCGCCAGTGAAGGTGGGTAGAACAGCAGGGTTTATTTCGTTCGCCTGGTTGGTTTGCTCAGTCTCACTCGAGGCTATCTGATTAAGTTGAACAGAAGGTGGGTCTGTTCTTGGCCCATCAGGTTGGTGACCCACGGTCAAGATGTTAGGGCAGAGAGGCAATTTGTGGCCACGTTGGCAGTTCTGGCATGTAACATGGGCGGTGCAATCACGGGTAACATGCTGCGTCGAAAAACATTTAGTGCAACAGCCTAGTTGGTTCAACCGCGTTATTCGACTATTTGAATCGGGGAACCGGGGGCATTTTGTTGATGAGTGACCATTGTGGTCACAGAAAACACAATTGTACCGAACAGGGTTACCTGTTGGTGGGGGAGCTCTGGCCGGCTCCGGTGCACGCTTCTGAGTGGGTTTTGCTGGGTTTTGGGTTGGTGTGGATGGTGTCTTCGGCTTAAGGGCATCACTGGTTGCTCTATGGAAGGGCTTAGCCAATTTTGTAATTGAATTGCCGTTTACTCCAGAGTTAGATGGTTTAACAGGAAGCCGGTCTTTGCTTGGCTCCGTCAACAGTTTGGCTAGCTCCTTTGTGCGTGCATGTTCGTATAGTCCGTCCTTCAACTCTTGCAAGGACACGGAGGTGCTATTGTAACGGCGATAAACTGTCTCCAAGAGAGTGGGGTTTAGCTTACTCAGGATGGCATGCTCCAACAGATCTTCGGACAAGGGGGCTTTGGTCACTTGCATGTATTCTTCCTCAGCATTGTTCCACTCCATCAGAAACCGTCTGAGGTAAGGGCCATCATCCGCTGGGGGGCTCATACTAAAGAGCTTCTTACGCAGCAAATGACGGTCAAGATCAGGGGATTCGTACTCCCGGACGAGGTTAGCGATGGTCCTCTCGTACAAACCCTCTGTCCAGATCCTGTTTCCAGCAAGACGTCGGGCTGGTCCTCTTAGGCACCGTAAAAGGATCTTGTACTTATCCGCTGGGGAATATTTGGGAGATTCGTGTATGGTTTGACGGAAAAGGCTCCACCAACCCGTCCAACGTTCCCTACGACCTTCAAAGATGGGGGATCAGGCTCAGAGGCAACGGACACATAAACAGTCTGCGGGTTTGTGCCAGGTGTTTGATTCTGGGCTTGGTTGCCAGTGGACTTATGGAACACAATGCTACTGAAGGCCGTTTCAATTCGTTTTGCACAGTCAACCAGCATTGGGTAATTCGCCACCACGGTCGGATGTTTATAATGAGACCGCCAACACTGTTTGTATTAATTGAGTTTGTCCCTGATGCCTCCGATGTGAACGCTAAAGTGATCCAACCCAGGGGACGACATGCGTGAAAGATCTACTGAACTTAGACTATGGAGGGCCAGATCTGCGTCCTCACATAGAAATTTGAAATCGACCTCCTGTTGCTCAAGCCGTGAGTTAAGTTCCTCCAAGCTGAGAGCTTCAGCCTGAGGTTGTGGAGGGTTACCGAGATTAAGAATTTGTAAAGACATTTTGGATGAAACCCTTGGATGTGCGGAGTTTGCAAATTCAAAGTTAAATAAATTCTTAAGATTTATGGGTATGTCTGAGGAATGGAAACTCACCCTACTCGAAAGGTTTGGGAAACTTGTGCGGCTATGTGTGCACAAGAAGTGACCATGGATTGGTTAAATGCACAATGAAAAAGTGTGGTAAGTGGCAATGACAATTTACAACTATACAGTATAGGCTAGCACCAAAATGACAAAAGTAAATAGAACTTAGATAGTCGCAAAAAATTACTCAATGTGACTAGTAGCACATGGAAATCGCAAAACAATTTAAACACCACTCGCGCTAAGGCTAAACTTGAAATTACCTCATGCAAAGGATAACTAAATCTCGCTCACAACAGAGGACATTACATAAAGCTTTCCTCACAGAGGTTAAACGTAAAAGTTTCTCACAAAAAGGACAAAAGTGCAAAATTACGCTAAGGCTGAGGGTAAAATTATTGACGCACTTGTCAAGTGGTAATCACAAGTACTATGATACGCTACACATGGGTAAGACGACCTTTAACAAATTTTTAAGTGACTATGTGAAATTGTAGACTTAGCAATATCGCGCTAAAAGTTCTGTGACCAAGGACACGGGGTTAAGCTTACAAGAGGGGTTAGTAAGAAAATTACAGCACTTGCACAAAGGATGGTAAACCGAGGTACAAATTTATGGAAAAAAGTAGATTGGCAAATTAAGTCGAACAGAGCAAAATGAACGGTGCTCGCCTGGAGCAGTAAACAATGAAGTCTGAACAACAAAAGTGATATACCTTAGTTCCAGTGTCTCGGAACTTTCTAGTTAAATGCCAAAATTAGGTGAACAGATCATATGAACCGACGGGCATAGAACTTCGCAAGTTAATAGTAAAACATGCAGCATGCAACCTAAATCGATGACCTGAACATATATAGTTCTGTCGTCTCAGAACTCATAAATAAACCTGGTTACACTGTCTTCCTTAAGCGTGTGTCAAATACTATAAAATTACAAAACTCTTCTCTCGTTCCAACTCAAGTCTGGGCATTACACTTTCTACAATGTGGCTGGTGCATGTGAGTAAGTGTGGTACAGCGAGGTATTTATTGCTTAATCAAGCTAGGTTACGTTAATTTAATTACCCAAAAGTCAAAGGTGATAGATCCGGTTCGAAGGACCACTCGTGTGGAGAATTTTTATCTGAATGGTTGAGTGGGAACTTAGTCCAGGAAAGTCTCCCTACGGCAATTACCCAAAGCTCAACAGGGGAGGATAATGAGCACTTACTCTCGGGACACAAACGCCCTGCTAATACTTTACTGCCATAGTTCACTAACCGTCACTCTTAAATACAAAAGGAGGCAATTTTACTGTCCAGAGGCCGGAGAACTCCACACGTTAATTTTGAAATAATTTATGGCCTACTCTAGCTTTGTCAGGGCTAGAGTCATCTCACTCTAAGGCTCTGTTTCGATTCCGTCCCAGTGACCCCAATGAGATGCTGTACAGGTATCTTATGTTAATGCAACTAGAGACAATAAAAAAAAAGGGGGGAACAGTGGAGTATAAAAGTATAAAGTAAAGTTAAATGGGGATCTTCACCTTCAAAGCACTAAGTTAAAGAGCGTACACTCGCCGATACCAACTTACTTCTGTCTGAGTAGGTTACTCTCAACACCTTGAGTACTTCTGACCCGTCCCATAGTATAAATTGGCTAAATTCATATAATGTGGTTAAAGATACCAAATTGTGTAATCTATTCCAAATGATTTATTACAGAAAAAGGGATGGAAATAACTCAATGATTTTAACACAACAAAATTAAAAATTGGAAAAAATATCAGTAACTCAATTATAAGTTTTACATATGATAAAATGAATAAGTGAATTTACAACACAAAAATTTGAAAACGTTAAACGGAATTAACTCGTGGATTAAACCTCAAACAGAATAAATAAGAGTGAAAACATTCTGATCAACAATTTGTGGGGTGGCTGCTGTGAGGTCCCAACATGTGGTCAGTAACCTCAAGCAAATACCAAGATCAAAAAAAATATGAGTACATTAATTTCCATGCACGCAGCCCGAAAGATGTAATGCCAAAATAATACCTAAACTTAACTTATGAGAAATTGAAACTTATCTAAAGGGGGAATGGCCATTAGTTGAACTCACAAGATTTTTTTTTTTCTGTTGTGGGCGCCCGTGTCCTAAATGTGGCGGTCTTCAGTTTGCTCACTAGGCCTACAGTACTTAATTTGCAGAGTCAACGGCCCCCTCCAAGTTCTCCAACTAGCCCCCAAGACTGGAACCGACGTGCTGTAGAATTAGCAGCTATGCACTAACACTGGTCATCTGCTTGACCTCCTCTACGTACGTATTCTTGGTTAGTTATTGTGTAAGGGGACAGGCTAGTGATGGAGAGTGGGAGCACGAGGTTGACATTGGAGCCTGACTGGGCAGCTCCGTTTCGTACCGTGGCCTGTATGTTTGTGAGGTCGAGTTCAGGTCAGCTGCGTCCTCCTTCCTTCCCAAAAAAAAGCGTATCTTGGTGCGTAGGTAGGCCTACGGTCTTGAGGTGCCAACTCTCATTTAGGACAGGCTCAAAAACCTTGTGCCTTGTGAATTTCAAGCAACACACTTATTTAGAATACAAGGAGAAATCTTGCAACTCCAGGGGGCAAAGATAATCCTAATTCTAAACAACTGGCATACAGAATAAAAATGAAACTAAAAGGTAATTTAGCAAGTTGGGCTTACATGTGTGGACAACCATACCTCCTAGACTAGCAGACTTGAGTTGTAATTAAGAGATTTAAAATACTGTACCTAAATACTTACGGTAGATTAATGTATACAAAAAACACATAAGTATTAATCTTGGGACACTCGCTCAAGAAAGACACATTACTCACATTGTTCCCTGCCGTGACGTCACGAACAATAACAAAGTCTACGTATAAACTATGAAGAAGAAGAGTAGTGAAGAAAATTCTTCACAACACACACACACACACACACACACACACACACACACTTTATTTCTGGTAAAAACGATTTAGACAGGATCTCCATAAAGATATGTTGATTTTACCTCAGCAAAATACACGGAAATACACACACACTTTATTTCTGGTCAAAATTATTTAAACTGGGTATCCATAAAAATAGATTAATTTTAGTTTTACAAAATACACGGAAACACACGCACAAACACACACACACTTTATTTCTGGTAGAAACTATTTAGACTGGGTATCCATAAAAATAGATTAATTTCAGTTCTCCAAAATTACGGAAACATACACACATACACACACTCACACACACTTTATTTCTGGTAGAAACTATTTAGACTGGTCTCTATGAAAATATATTAATTCCAGTTCTACAAAATACACGTAAAAACACACACACATAAAAACACAATATTTCTGGTAGAAACTATTCAAATTGCACTAGCGGAATTTGGGGGAGGGGGGAGGGGGTCGCGGCGGTCATTACCACCACTTTTTTACGAAAAAAAATGTTCTACTGCTAAACTTTGGGTTTAAGAAAAAAAGTTTGACTGTTGAACTACGGATTTTCAAGAAAAAAAAAGTTTGACGGTTAAATTTGGGGTTTTCAAAACAGTTTGGCTTGTGACAGGCCGAGAGAGGCTGTGACTAAGAAGGCAGGATGAAAGCAGCTGAGTAACTTTATTACTGAACATCAGTTTATATAAACATCAAGTCCGGGCAAGAAGGACATACAACATAACAGGCAATTTCATGTTCAACCGACAACCGTTTCTGTTAACAGTTAACGGTAAGAAAAACAGACATGTTTATTCAGGTCCCTGTCAGTGCGAGGGGAGAGCAAAGATACAAAGGATAATATAGAGAAAAAAAAAGAAATGTCAGTACTATGTACGATCGTGTGACGCACGGTTGGTACATGGCTCCCCCCCCCCCTAAAATTGATATACTGTACATGTTAAATAGGGCGCCCTGATCTAGAGAGGCGAACTGTAGGCGGGTCATCTGGCAGGAGATAAGCAGGTTTTAGACGATTAATGGAGACCCAGTCTTCTTTGCCACGAATATTTAGTAGGAATGCTTTCGGACTGAGTCGGATCACAAGGAAAGGGCCCGTGTAAGGGGGCGTTAGCGGTGGCTCGCTAGTGTCATTGCGTAGAAAGACGTGCGCTGCAGAGTGCAAGTCTGTCTCCATATGATGCTTTGCTGGGGGCTTGTAAGTCTGGCGGCATGGAGTAAATTTTCCCACGACGTGACGTATGCGCTGGAGATCATCGGAGGAGGTTGCAGAAGGGAAAAATTCGGCAGGGATGACCGACGGGTCACCATACACCATTTCAGCTGCCGAGACGTCCAGGGCGTCTTTAGGAGTGGTCCTTAGTCCCAGGAGGACCCAGGGAAGCTGAGTAAACCTGTTGGAGTCCTTGCAGTGGGACATCAAAGCTGCTTTGAGGGTGCGATGAAAACGTTCAACCATTCCACTGGCAGCAGGTTTGTAGGCAGTTGTCTGATGTAGGGTGATGCCCATGAGATTCGCTAATGTGTCCACAATTGAGAGGTGAAAGTGGTACCCCTGTCAGAAGTAATATGCTTAGGGATACCAAATCTTGCAATCCATCCTAAGAGTAAGGCAGATGTACATGAGTCGGACGTTGTAGTTTCCATGGGAATGGCTTTAGGCCAACGAGTGGAGCGGCCGATGACGGTAAACAGGTAACGATGTCCTTGTGATTTGGGTAGGGGGCCTACGACGTCGACATGAATTAGGGCGAAACGACGCTGAGGTTGAGGAAAAGTGCCCTCTCCTGAATCCGTGTGTCGATGTACTTTGGAAGTTTGGCAAGAAGTACAGGCGCAGACCCAGTCCTTAGCCCCCTTTGAAATGCCGTGCCATATGAACTTCGTCTTCAGCAGCTGTGAAGTAAAACGGCACGAGGGATGTGAAAGGCCGTGAATGAAATCAAACACCTGTCGGCGCATGGGAGCAGGAATGAAAGGTCGCGGTCTACCAGTACTGACGTCACAGAGGAGGGTGGTGTTGGAGTCGTTGAGGGGGACATCTTCCCAACGGAGGGATGTGCGGGATGTCCTACATGCTTGATACTCTGGACCCTGTCGTTGGGCTTCATCCAAGGGTTGTAATCCAATCCCAGTTGAATGGCAGCCAACATGTATCTTGCCAGTTCATTGGCAACGGGATTCATTTTCCCAGGGACGTGTTGAAGGGTGCAATTGTATTCAGCCACGGTGGAGAGATGTCGGTGTTGACGGGAAGACCAGGCGTCAGACTGTTGAGTGAAGGCGTGCACCAGAGGCATGTGGTCTGTCCGAATGACGAAGGGTGTACCTTCTAAGAAATGGCGAAAGTGACGGACAGCCAAGTGCACCGCCAGCAATTCGCGATCGAAGGTAGAATAACCCTATTCTGCCTTGGACAGTTTTCTGCTCAAGAAGGCCAATGGGCGGGACGAGCCATTGACCACCTGTTCAAGTACTGCACCAATAGTGACGTTGCTGGCATTGGTGGAGAGAAGGAGAGGGGCATGTGGGATGGGAAAAGTGAGAGCAGCAGCGGTTGATAAGGCATTCTTTGCATTGCAGAAGGACGCTTCTTGAAGGGGACCCCACTTCAGGTCTTTTGACTTGCCCTTGAGGGAGGCATAGAGGGGAGCAAGAGTGGTGGCAATGGCTGGCAGAAAACGGTGATAATAGTTGATCAAGCCCAAGAATTCTTGCAGAGCTTTGACGGTCGAGGGCATGGGGAAGTTCTGAACAACTGCTACATTCTCAGGGAGCGGATGGACTCCTTCAGGAGTGATGCAGTGCCCTAAGAACGACACTTCATTGGCACCAAAGGTACACTTGTCATATTGAACTACAAGGCCGTTGTGTTCCAGGCGGTCGAGCACGCTGCGCAGTTGATGGAGGTATTCCTTTTTTGAGGAAGAGAATACAAGTATGTCATCCACATAACATACACAGAAGGGGAGGTCCCCTAAGATGCCATCCATGAGACGTTGAAAAAATACCCCAGCATTACGAAGGCCAAAACAGGAGTAATTGAAGGTGTATGTACCAAACGGAGTGGTGATGGCGGTCTTGGGGATGTCTTCTGGATTCATAGGCACCTGATGATACCACTTCAGGAGGTCGAGCGTGGAGAAAACCTTCACTTTTGCAGGTAGGAGGTCACATCAACGATGTTTGGGAGGGGGTAGTGATCCGGTCCTGTTTGCATGTTCAGGGGCCTGTAATCCCCGCACGGATGGAGGGAGCCGTCTTTCTTCAGAACGATGTGTAAGGGTGACGACCATGGGCTGGAGGCCTTTTGGTAAAGGCCCATTTCCTCCATTTCGACGAGCGTCTGTTTGGTGGTTGCCAATCGATCCGGTGCCAGACGTCTGAATTTTGCGAAGACTGGGGGTCCCGTCGTCTTGATATGGTGATAAATACCGTGCTTGGCAGGAGCCGTAAGCGTTTGGTGAAGTTCTGGACGGAAAACCTCCGTGTGCGATGTGAGGAGGTGGGAGTAGGCATCTGTGGGTGCGCTGATGCGGAGAGCAAGGTTGGAGGGGCCGGGTTGAAGAGGTGTCGACAAGTACGAGTCTGCGTTGACCAATCGTCGGTGGGTGACATCAACCAGAAGGTGGAAATGAGAGAGGAAATCCGCACCGAGGATTGGCAATGTGACTTCAGCAACGAGAAACTTTCAATTAAATTTACTCAGCTAGAACCTTAGTTTCTTCTTTTATTTATCTTGCCTTGAGCTTGCTGAATAAACAGGTAGCATGACACTGATTCATTTCTGGGAAATTAGTATAATTTATATAGCTCTATATTCTTTAGGTAAGATGGTTTCAAGCTTAAGAAAAAATGTTAGAATATTAGGTGAAAGGAAATATTGTTTGTACTGATAACAGGACACAGTGTGGGAAAATAAATTGTAGATAACTTAGAAAGATTTGAAAAAAAAACAGTGGCTGTGAAAGGGAGCACATTGGTGTAAGGAACTGGAATGAAATGCTGTATTCATAAAAACAAAAAAAAAATATTTATTTGTAAAGGAAAAAAAACTGTTAGGAATACATTAACATTGTTTTGTCAATTAGAATAATCAATTAAAGGCAAAATTAGCACCCCTTTACACTCCAGCTCCACAAATAACAAAAAAAAACAAGAACTATTCACATGTGGGACACTCCTAAGTGTTTCAATACAGTACAAGTATAAACAAAGGCACACCTAACCGTGCATCTATTTGGGCAAATACCAGTAGCTTGCCTCACGACCAAAGGGTTCATAAAACAAGGATTGCAATTCATGTGGCAAAACTAGAAGATTCCAGCAAACTTGCTTATAACTGTTTTCCCCCAGGCAGACTAGCAACATACTCAAGTGGAACATGCAGATTTATTCCTGACTATGACAAAAACAAACTTCAAGCTTTACGGAGAACCCCGCAACACTATGGTTCATAATCTGCATGAACAATCCACTGGGTTTAAGAATTGAACACACTTAAAATTTTGACTATCTCTGCAAAAAACTGTTCTATGCCTCTTTATGTTCACTTTGTTCTGGGGGCAAATATTTGAAAAAAACTGTCCATCACTAAGTTCCAGTATGGAATCACATTCTGTGATCCGGTGATGTAGAGTAGCAATATCTTGAGTCTTGTTGATGTAATCTTGGATACTCAAGTATTCCAAATGTCGAAGCTCTTTTTCAACTGACTTAGAATACTGACGAAGATCCGTGCCTGATGTCAAAGCTTCTCTAATGACATCATCTTCTAGTTGAGACTTGAAACTTGAGTTTATATCTTCACTTTCTCCCGTTTCACCATCAGGCTGCAAAGTCACTTAAACAGTCCTAAATTCTCTCATTCTTGGAAGGGGTCCTGGATAAGTCTGGAACAACTCAGTCCAAACTCGAACACAGTCACTCTCCTCCTAACATCTGAATTCAATTCTTGGGCCTACGACCAGATATGCCATTTCAATAGCTCCTGTGAACTATTAATGTTTATGACACCCGTCAAAATATTTTTCTAAAACTCTAGGTAGGTCACTGGTCACTGTCAGAAAACACTGACGTCAATTACAAGTTTGGGAAGTGACTCATGTAGCAGGGCAGAAATATTTACAATACCAGATTTTTTTTTTTTTTTCAAGCTAACTAGCCACATAAATAATTGCAGGAATAATGCAGCACCAATCATTTTACTTGTGCCCCGGCTTATCTCAACTTCTTGTTGCCTCTCCAAACCCTACTGCTGCAAAAAAAATGTCATTAGACAATGGGTAGGACCAAAAATATAACAGAGAACACATATGATGATGGTATATATATATATATATATATATATATATATATATATATATATATATATATATATATATATATACATATATATATATATATATATATATATATATATATATATATATATATATATATATATATATATATATATATATACATATATATATATATGTATATATATATATATATGTATATATATATGTGTGTATATATATATGTATATATATATATATATATATATATATATATATATATATATATATATATATATATATAATGAAAACATTAAAAAATAAGTTGTATTTTCCCTAACGATAGTATTAATTTTTTCACATTCCCCCTCTCTAGATTTTTTGGTCCACTCAACGTTGTCTTGCGACTAGCAACAACGCCCTACACCAACTTCATACATTCAAATTGAAAAAAAAATTTTACCTTGCAAAAATGAATTCAGTAAAAAGGTAGGATGATCAACTAAAGATTTTTTATTCCTCATCCATCCCTTCAGATACATATCAATTTCTATGAATTTACATTAGGTACAATACAGTATTTCATAAGAAAAGCAATAGGAATACACAATAAAATATCAGACAATATGGAAACACAGTACTTAAAAACACAAAATTAGATTATTGTCTATTCCTCCCACAATGCTCCAATAATATACAATAAAATGAATTTCAGTATTTACAAGAAACATTTCAATATTACAGGTATACAGTCATGATCTGTCAAGAAAAAAAATACATTCATTGCAATCCAAAATCAATTTAAAAGAATACAAAACTCGTTGATTTTGGACTACAGCTATTACAGGATAATGAAATTTATTGAATCTATTACAACTGTCACGGTCAAGGTCAATTTACAGTACAACAATTAATACGACAATTACAAAAACCGTGACTAAATAAAGATTTCCTCACATAACGTGTCCCATTCTCAGCCTTTCAAATACCCCAATGTGGGAATCAAAACATGACATAAAAACGGTAATCATTATCAAAACTTCTTTTAAAAACTGTACAAAGATTAATTCAGTGGGAGATTTATAATTCCTCTTCTGAGTCTCAAAATTCTGTCTTGGGACATACACCGGGATTCAGCAATCTGCTGGCGAGCCATATTAATTTCTCGCAGCACTTGATACAGGCTAAGCCGGCGACTCTCCAGGTACAAACTGGGTGTCTTTAATCGATCGATAACCTCGCATAACAATTGGTATCTGCGGGTGATCGACATTCTTTGAGGTAAACCAGAGGCAGAATCTGTCAACTCAGAAGAGGACAATAAAAATCCCGAAAAATCAGACGATGACTCAGCGCAAAGTGGTGTTTCGGGCGACCCAAACAGTGTTGTAGCATTCAGGTTAGATACACCTGACTGTGCCACTTCAGCCTCGAGCTCTGACCGGTGTTTTAATCTACCATCAGAATGTTGGAAAGGGTTTGAATACTGAGGTGACTCAGGAATGGTGGATGGTTCCCTCTCTATAGTATTCGTCTGGTCAGTGAGACGAGGTCTCCACTCCAGAACTTGAGGCTGAACTAAAGGTAGGCCAAGAACAGGACCTTTTGACCTAGTCCATGGGGGACTAAATCCACTAGAGGTGGGATCTTCAAACAACAATATAATATCCAGGGGGTAGAGAGAGACGTCAGTTCTTCACACAGGAACTTTATTAATTAAAACATACACGGGAGCAATACCAAAGCTCCAGTCTCAGAGACACCAAGGTTACAAGGTAACAAGCAATAAGGATCATCATTACAAGACAACAAGGTTAGGAGGGAACAGGCAATAAGGATTGTTATCTGTTATTCCCCCGGCCTCCTTTTTTGTTTTACTTCGTTAAACAAACAGATCTATACATAAGTTACTAATTATAATAAAATGGATGAAATATTGTAACAATATAAAATTGTTACCAAGCTCAAACTAAACGTACATTGTAATATGAATACAAACAATAGCATTTCATAATAAAAGAACAATAACAGTCTGCATCACGTACAACATTCCATTGCATAAATATCTAAGAATTGCAAAAGAAATTACACATATTTAAAACCTGTTTCCCTTGTCTTTAATTTTAACATTTTCTAACCTGAACTCATCGTTTTTAAAATGAACAAGATTATCTTCATTTACAGCCACTCTAAGTCTTCCCTTAACTAAGACTTCCACCAAGTCATCACTCTCTTTATTTTCCTTTGTTAATGTGTCTGCTATCATGTCTTTAGTATTCAGCCAACTATATGATTCTACTTCTTTATGAATTAGTTTCTCCTTCAAGTCTGCCACTGCGTTTCTTAACAATTTTCTTTCTACTTGTTTTGATGATGCTATACTCTCCAGCGTTGGTCTGCTGTCTGTGAACAGTTTTACTGGGATTTTTCCTCCTTTTTCTCCAAACATAAGTTGTTCAACACTTTTTGCTAAATAAACACTGTCATCTACTAATTTAGTTAAGTTCCTCGTTTCGGCGTCTTTGGCAGAATGGCACACTTGTTTGATGGTTTTTGTTTTCCAATATATAGGAGCTACTATATCAGTTTTCTTGTTTCCCATTAAAATCAAGTTACCCCCAATTGACTTTGAGTCACATCTGTAACTCGCATCGCCGAGGCCATAAATTTTCAGGTCTTCTTTCTTCCCTATTTTACCGAACTTTATTTTGCTTTCTTTTGATTTAATTTTCTTCACTATCTTGTTTACTCTCTTTAGATCACCGATCGTAGCATCTTCATTTTTCATAGACATGTTCAATCCAACAATAGCCAAGTCGGGTCGGACATTTTCCGCCAACCACTGGATTTTTCCTGCATACTTCCTGAAAACTTTATATTCGGTTTTTGTCAGAGGTTCGTCATTTCCAATTTTCCTTATTTCTTTGATTTCCTCAATGGATTGGGCATAATCCTCCATGCTTACTTCTATTCCTTCTCTTGTTTTCACTATATCAATCCCTGTAAATCTGAATTCAGATGACTCCACCTTTGAAATCGTGAAATTTTTCATTAAAAGATCCTTGATCATATCCACAAATTCTCTTTTTCCTGAAATCGAAAAATCATCAACATGACATAAAATCATACCAAGTAATGATCTGCCGTCATGGAGGTAGTAGAAGGCGTTATCTCCATGCAGTGTTTTCATTCCTCTTCCTTTAAAAATCTTGTCAACTTTAAGCCAAAATTTCCTACCTGCGTCTTCAAGCCCATAGATTGGCTTTTTCAGTTTCCAAATGGTTCCTTCCTGTTTTACATCTTTGGGTGGTTCAACAAACACATCACGCTCCAGTTTTTCGGCCTGTAAGAAAGCTGCGGAAATGTCGACGCTCTCCAGTTCAAATCCTTCATTAGCCGATACTGCGATGAAAGTCTTGAAAGACTCTCTCAAGGCGGTTGGGGAATCTGATTTTGGTTTCTCAGTTTCCTGGAATCCTCTAGCAACTAGCCTTGCTTTTATTTTGGTCTTCTGCCCATCTTGTCTCTCTTTTCCAGTTATAACCCACCTTGAACCAATTTTCTCCTGTCCTGTATCTTTTACTTCTTCAAATGCTTCATAATACTCAAAATTTTCAAGTTCTTTTTCTTTAGCGTTTATAACTTCAGGTTCATGATGACGACTCTTTGGAACTTTTACCACATATGTGGTTATTTCCTCTACCAAACACTCGTCATTTGACATTTTCATCCAGTAAGTACCAATGTTATCTAGTTCGAAATTTTCCTGTCTCTCTTACTTCGGTTTCTTCTTCTTTTTAATTAACCAGATGTTTCCAGTCCCTTATTTCATTTTCGAAGTCAACTTCAATAGTTTTACCTCCCTCTAGTTTTATGAAGCACACGAATTTATGCTTTGAGTTAGGTTTGTTCACTTCAGTCACCTTTCCTTTGTGTTCCTCGCCATTCTTGAAGGTCATAATTATAATTTTACTTTTCTTCGGCCTTTTTTTCAGATGGAAGATGATCTCTCACGGTCATTTTGTCATAATTCTCTTCTGCCAAATCAGGTTTACTAACAACTGTCGCTTCTTCTCTCTTTTCTAAATTAATTTCCTCACTCTCGGACTGGTCAGTAAGAGCTGCCTCATCCTTCGACCCAATCTCATCTTTTTTCTCATGAGCTGAAGTCCTTAACGTTCCGTAAGGTTGCAAGTGACAAGAAGCTACCTTTTTCATATCTCCATTTGCTAAAATCCATACACTTCTCCCTTCCATCTTTTCCACCGTAGCGGGACCAAACCATTGTTTTCCACCTTTGTGCTGGTAAAATACTTTCTCCCCAGGTGTATATAGATAATCATTAAAAGATGCATTTCTTGCGTTTAAGGCAATTTTCAACTTTTCACCATACTCAATTTCTCTATACTTCTTATTCACTTCTTTTTGATTTTCAATATGTCTTCTGATTGCTTCTGACTCAGAGATTAAAGATTCGGTGGCTACATTTCCACTTGTTATACCAGGAACTACTACAGCTCTCCCAGTGAGTAACTGTAATGGGGCATATCCTTTCACTGTTATATTAGTATTATGACACCAGGCCGCTTTAGAAACTGCTTCATCTAATGTAATTATATCATTCTCTTCCATCACTTTCTTCACAGTTAGATCAGCGCTGTAATGATTTCGTTCGTTCAAACCATTACTCCAAGGGGAATATGTTGGGCCAAACCTTATCGTAATTCCCATTGCAGAAGCCAAACTTTCCATTTCCTTATTTTGAAATTCTGATCCATTGTCAGCCCAAAATCCCTCAGTAGGATATCCGTATTTCTCGCACCAGTTCTGGGTGATGGCATGCAAAACAGTGACTGCTTCTTTGTTCTTCAGCACAACTCCACTTATTAATTTTGTGAAGGCGTCTACCATCCACAGAATGTTATTCTCCTTTACTTGCTTTAGGTCAACTGTGACCTTTTGATTAAATTCCGTCACTGTTGGGATGGCAACTTTTGGTATACCTAATGATTTTTTATACTTTTGGCAGGGTATACATTCATTAACAACTTTCTTAATAACCTTTTTGGTTCGGTTGGATACTACTCCTGCCAATGTGAACAAATGGAGGAGTTGAGTCTCTCCCTTATGGCCAGATACCAGATGTACCCTTTTTACTCTTTTATACTCTGATATCTCTTTATTGCTTTCCAATTTCTTGGCAAACATTACAATCTCTTCTTCGCTACATTCTTTATTGGTTTCCAAGACAACGGCAAGGTGGTTACCTTTAGTGGTTATCAAATCTATCTCTAGGTTCGGAACCAAGCTTCTGATAACTAGTTTTTCCTTTCCTTTCTCGTAATCCTGAGAGGCACTCCATTTCTGGAGTTGTTCTTTAGAACACAAAAAAGGGATATTAGCTTCAATAGCATAAATTTGCACTCGTAGTCTACTGAACTCTGTTCCATTTTTCTTTCCTTTAATTATCAATGGAACTTCAAACATTTTGTGACATTCATAAACTTTACTTGGTCCAAATTTGAACTTTTTCTTTTCTATTCTTTTAACATTAACTTGTCCTTTTCCAAATTGATTTTTCTTCAGATATTCTTCTATCCATTTAATTCCTGACACATTTTTGGGTGCACCATTGTCAATAATCATCTCAGTTTCATTGATTTCATCCGTGAAGTAAATTTCAGGCATTTCTACTTCTCCTCTCTCATCTTCAACACTCACAAATCTGATGTTACTTAATCTATTCAGACAGCATTCATTTCTACACCTTTTCTCTCTCGATTCTGATCTGAGCCTCCTGCCGCCCTCCATCGGACGATCTTGCCGATTCCTTTCAAGTTCTTCACGATCCTCACTTCTCCTTTCCGAAAGTTCTCTTCGTTTAAAGGAGTCTATTCTGTTTCGGTTTCTATCTCCTGATCGAGAGTAATATCTTCTACTCTGATATCTGCTTCCTGACTCTCTCCTGTTTTGGCTTCTGTCTCGCGAACGGGAGTATGGTCTCCTATTTCTTTGCTCATTTGATCTCGATGTAGATCTTTGTCTATTTGTATAAAATACGTCCAATTCCTTTTCGGGTCTTTGGTTTTCTATCTTTAGTTCCTTGAACTCCTTTTTACATATTTCTATTGTCACTTTATCTTCTACATTTTTTAGTTGTTTCATAATTGAAATTTTTTCTGTTGTTTCTAATTTAGACTTATCTAAAAACAAAACTGTAGTCCATAACTTCCATTTTGATCCAAAGTTTGCTCTATCCATTTTCACTAAAAGATTCTCAAATCTATTCAGATACTCTTCACCTGTTTCTTTGTCTTTCTGTTCAAATTTTTGTATTTCAGAAACCAATTCAGACATTTTTTCCAAGGTTGTTTTTTCAAATTTACCTTTTAGCAACTTTATCACATCTTCAATGATAGTTACACTGTTAGTGTTTACTTTTTCTATAACCTCTCTTGACACAAATAACGACAATCCTCTAATCTCTTTGTTTGTTTTTAAACTATCCACCAATTCGAAAAATTTTTGAATTGGAGGAATGGTTGTCTGTGAATCCCATAGCCTTAGTTGATGGCAATAACTTTCAAAATCCTGGCCATTAGTCCAGATTGGAGCTTTCCGATTTTTAACTAAATTAACATGGTTATTTCCACTTCCAACTTGGTTTATCTCAAAATTGTTTTCAATGATTTTCAATAATTTGTCTAGTCTTTCATCCATATCACTCTTTTCATACATTGTCCTGTTTGTTTCTTTACCGAAATCCCACTTTTTGTGAAAGTTTTTCTGGTGCGAAATATTGGTTGCTCTGTTTTTAAATAGTTTATTGCACTGTCCACAAATTCTGGCCTCATACCTTTGATCTAACTGGTTTTTTGCTGCCTCAAAAAGTTCATTTGTTTCTAGCCACCGTTTTACCTGTTCCACTTCACCTAAATTCAAATCATTATTTTCACACTTGCTCTCATCTCCATTTTCTTTATGTCCCAATACCGGGCCTTTACACTTATGACAAAATTTGAAAATAAAATTTCCAGCATTGTCTATGGTTCCAAAGTCAGCCAGTCGGGTCAACTGGTTCATAAGCTCACTTTCATCTTCAATGTATCCTGGTAAGGAAACTGCAGAGTATTCTGAAGACGCCATTATGACTTTCACTTTATTGTAGATAACATCAGGGTTCAAGGTTTCTTCCAGAAGATCCCCAAGCACTCACAAACACTCTCAACAGCAAAAGAATTAAGCTGTTGTGAAGACTCGTAATTACCATTCTTCGGCTCACACAACTTCAGGCCCAGGTCGTCTGCCTCACCATGTATCAACAGTTCAGCATGTTTTCTTCTTCTATCCATGATATCTGCTCCCCGAAGCACTCTGGTCGACAGAACCAATACGTCCTTTCCAGTTCATAAGCCGAAATTCATTGGTTTTCCTTCTCACAGACGGCTTCACATTTGCAGCAACTTACTGAACTTCTGGATTACTCCCCCTCCCCGATGTTCGGGAACTTTTAGTTGCTCATCATTTTCTTTTATATTTCTTAGTAAAATTTAATCTCCAAGACAATCGCTGCAGTCCCTCGAACTACGTTCTGCTACCATATAATATCCAGGGGGTAGAGAGAGACGTCAGTTCTTCACACAGGAACTTTATTAATTAAAACATACACGGGAGCAATACCAAAGCTCCAGTCTCAGAGACACCAAGGTTACAAGGTAACAAGCAATAAGGATCATCATTACAAGACAACAAGGTTAGGAGGGAACAGGCAATAAGGATTGTTATCTGTTAAACAGTCGGTCGTCACAGTCGGGTGGTAAAAAGCCGAGAAAGTCATAATCAGGATGAATTGACACTGCCAATTCAGAGACAGGGCTTCTAAAGTAGCAGGTCTTGACCAATCTGGACTGGAACTCTTGGAACCAACAGAAAGCAGTTCCAATAACGGAATACTAGAAACTTCCCAGAATTCCCAACTCCTGGAGGATAAACAACACCTTCCTCTCGAAAAGAAGAAGCTATGAACTGGGGCATTGAAAATTCAGGCACAGGAGTGAACCACCAATTTGGGAGACAAAATTGGAGTTTCACACATTTCAGTGGGGCTGTTCTCCAACAGTTGGAGGACCAAACGATCTCAAAACGATTCAGGCTTTAATACAGGAGTCTCATCACAATTTTCTGGAGAATATAACCAAGCATCCAGTGCTTTTTTTCTCTCATACGTCCTAGATGGCTTAAGAATGGGCGTAGGCTGAGCAATAGCTCTAGTAGGATGGTGACTTTTCCTCCGTCGTCGGGACATGTTTCAATCGCGGGACAAAAAGTAGGATGCAACTAATGCAGCCACCCTTAGGAGTCGCCATCACTACTAGAACCAGAACTCTCAGAGACTTCAGAGGAAGTAGAACTGTCATCCACGAGTCTTGGACTATTCCAAGTCTCTGTTATAGGATCAGGATCCTTCGGATACCAGAGAAAGTGCCTCCTTAGATAAACTGGAGGTTCAAGCCAGGCCTTTAACTGGATATGGTGAGCTCTTACCAGTTCACCATCAGGCATTCTCTGCAGCTCATAGGTGACCTTATTCTCGTGTACCTTAGTAACACGGAATACCCCCTCAAACCTAGGGAGGAGCTTGTTCGTCAGAAGGTGTCCCAACAGGTGCACCTTCTTAAGCACCAGAGAGCCCTCTTTAAAGGGTTTGCACCGAGGATGTCCTTTAGCCCATGGGTCTCTCGTTTCTACTGACAGTAACGGGGTACTATCAACATTGTGAGCACCCTTCAGTATGTTCTCAGCTGGAGTACAGCCAATCTCAGTATAGTGAGAATGGTTGTAGCTGAGAACTGCTCGGGATAAGTACTGGTCCCATTTCCGAGATTCCCCAGAAATCACCCTCAGTAACTCACCAATGGTACGATTCACCCGTTCCTCAGCACCGTTACTAGAGGGTTTATACGGAGTTGTTTTCACATGTACAACATTGTACCGCTCCAACAACTCAGTAAATTCGTGGGAAATAAATTCTGCGCCGTTATCAGTCAATATCCAGACTGGAACACGAGGAATATCAGGAAAAACTCGGTCTTCAAGTGCCTGGCATATCGTACTGCTCTTCTTATTCTTAATGGGTACTGCTGTCACCCACTTGGAATAATGGTCGACTACCATCATGCAC
This sequence comes from Palaemon carinicauda, assembly GCF_036898095.1. Classification (NCBI taxonomy): domain Eukaryota; kingdom Metazoa; phylum Arthropoda; class Malacostraca; order Decapoda; family Palaemonidae; genus Palaemon; species Palaemon carinicauda. Next base: position 59,650,576 of record NC_090733.1, read on the forward strand.
CCAATAAAACCAGCACTGGTTGTTGGGAGACTCACAAGGTCCATAGCAACCAATTCAAAGGGAGAAGCAGTCACTATTTTCAAGGTCAGCGGGGCAACCACCTCCCCTGAGACCTTACAAGTCTGACATTCCCAACACATCCGGCACATATCTCTGATTAAATTAATCAAAGATCTGTGCCAGACGAGTCGACGGAGCATTGCTATCATTTTTCCGATCCCCAAGTGAGCATTCTGGAGGTGTGTCTCGGCAACTAAATCAATCAGGACATTGAAGGTGACTACTGGGACTACTAAGCCGTCTGGGTTCCGCTTCACTACCAAACCCTGGTGTACTTCCAGGTCCGACCAACATCTTCTATAGGGTAGATAGGAGCGTGGAACTCGAGATGCAGGAACCCCAGAGTAGATCATCTTAATGACAGATTGAATCTGTTGATGATCTCCTTGGATCTTGGACACCTGACTAAAAGACAGAAGAGCATTTCCAGAGAACACTCCCCGATCAGGTTCAGGATCAGTTACCTTTATAACAGTGGTCTCGGTATGCAGGGAGGAGACTGAGAGTACCTTGGGAGACAACCGAAGAACAGTAGTATGATCATACACCAACTGTTCTCGGGGTGAATCCAGTGTCAGGTAGGCTGCGTCCAGTAGATTTCTACCAAGAACAAAACAAAAGTTTATGTTATTGGCAGCTACCACCACATAGTTAAACAGCGGTAGCCTCCACCTAGAAGGACACTTTACCTCTAACTGGAAGTAGCCTGGTTAAGGAACCAGTCAACCCCTCTAACTGTTCTCCTGACGGTATCTGGTACTCTGCCAAGTTGGCTCAGTACAGACTCGCTTACTAGACAAACCTGTGCTCCTGTATCAACAAGAACACAAAATAAGGTCTCCTGCATCATTACTATACCTACTGCCGAGTGTTGAGACATGGGTAGAACTGGACTGACGAGTTGCCTTTTCTGTTACGTACTGGATTACAGGACAATCCTCCGGTACTTCCTGATCATCAGTGACCAAGCCCTCAGCGCCAGACACACAAGATTTTACCTCATGCTTATGGCCCATAATCACGTCAGTTGGAGGGACGTATTTGCGGAACTCGATCAGAGGGTTAAAATGCACTCCAGACAGACACTGAAGATGCACACACATTGAGGCTCAGTCACGGATGGGTCACGATAGACTACGGGACAAGTGGGACCCAATGGACCCAGATTCCCAGGTTCAATAGCTTAGATGCTGCCAAGAGCAACTCCAGGGCTGGGACTGTACCTGGAAAACGCATTGCCTTGATCCTGTTCCTGCTGGTCTTGTCCAATTTGAAGCCTAGTCGACCGGCATCTTTCAGAAACTGCTGAACTAAGGCATCCCTGAGCTTGGCTTCCTTCAGCTGAGTTGGGTGCGACACCTGACCCTTCCGTCCAGCAGTTCACGACTATCTCCAAGGATTCTATGAGAGAAAATCTGGACCACCACGAACCTCCTTATACTAGACCAGTCCAGTAGGCAACTTGGGAGTGCTGGGATCAATAGCAAACAGACAGTCAGTTAATGCGGGCCAGCGGGATAACCAGTCAGCTGCAGCATTCTGATCACCTGGACAGTAATTAACAATAAAGTTGAATTCGGACAGGTCCTCCAGTGTCCGTGCTAGACGACTGTCCACCATCTTCATGTCATGAAGGTACATTATGGGACGGTGATCAGAATGGATCACGGAGAACTGACCATAGAGGAAGGCCCTGAAGGTTTTCACCCCCCATCGCAGAGTAGTCAACTCACGCTCAATGGTAGAGTAACGGGTCTCGCAGATAAGGAAAGTTACAGCAATCCCTGGCATCCTCGAAATGAAAGATGGAAAAGCCTCAGTTTTAATCAAGGGTTCATCTGAAGAAACTGCCAAGATCAAGAAGGACGATCTCTTGGGAAGGTGTTCACCATGGCAAAGGTACACTTGTCTCATTGCAGGCGGTCAAGCATGCTGCGCAGTTGACGGAGGTGTTCCTATTTTGAGGAAGAGAACACAAGTATGTCGTCCACATAACATACACAGAAGGGGAGGTCCCCTAAGATGCCATCCATGAGACGTTGAAAAAATACCCCAGCATTACGAAGGCCAAAACAGGAGTAATTGAAGGTGTATGTACCAAACGGAGTGGTGATGGCGGTCTTGGGGATGTCTTCTGGGTTCATATGCACCTGATAATACCACTTCAGGAGCTCGAGCGTGGAGAAAACCTTCGCTTTGTGCAGGTAGGAGGTCACGTCGGCGATGTTTGGGAGGGGGTAGTGATCCGGTTCTGTTTGCATGTTCAGGGGCCTGTAATCCCCGCACGGACGGAGGGAGCCGTCTTTCTTCAGAACGATGTGTAAGGGTGACGACCATGAGGTGGAGGCCTTTTGGCAAAGGCCCATTTCCTCCATTTCGGCGAATGTCTGTTTGGTGGCTGCCAATCGATCCGGTGCCAGACATCTGAATTATGCAAAGACTGGGGATCCCGTTGTCTTGATATGGTGATAAATACCGTGCTTGGCAGGAGCCGTAAGCGTTTGGTGAAGTTCTGGACGGAAAACCTCCGTGTACGATGTGAGGAGGTGGGCGTAGGCATCCGTAGGTGCACTGATGTGGAGAGTGAGGTTAGAGGGACTGGGTTGAAGAGGTGTCGACAAGTACGAGTTTGCGTTGACCAACGACCAGAAGGTGGAAATGAGAGGGGAAATCCGCACCGAGGATTGGCAATGTGACATCAGCAACGAGAAACTTCCAATTAAAGTTACCGTTTCCAAACGATAATGTGAGGTTCTCGTAACCGTAGGTGGGTATTGCAGATCCGTTGGCAGCTACCAGGCGGACGTCGGCAGATGTAGACAGACTATGTTGTGTCCTGAATGAGTTCCCTTGGCAAAAGAGAACGACAAACACCTGTGTCTACCAAAAATAGCAAGCCCGTTCCTGCATCATGTAAAAAGAAAAGATTAGAAACGAGCGATGGCTTACTTACATGTTTTTTGGCCACTGACAATCCTTGGCACATTTCTTCACGCCTGCCCCGAATCTGTAGTGATAGTAGCAAAACGGCGGCCGATGGGCGGCAGTAAGTGGCTGTAGAAGTCTTTGGTTGGGGCGCAAGCGAGCGGTGGGTCATGGGTAGCTTTTTCGCCGCTCCGGCACGTCACGGGGTCGGCGTGTATGTCCTACAGCATTCATGTCAGCTTCGGTTGACGTTGAATAGGCGTCCTCTTTGTCAGGAGTGGAGGCGTTGATGGAGGTCTTGAAGGTCATGAAGTGGCTGTCCCTAAGGGCGTCGGCTTTGGTAATCAAGTCCTTTATGGGTAAACTATCGACATCGGGTATGGCAGCACGTACAAGTTCGGGTAAATGGCGTACCCAAAGGGCACGAAGTAGGTTCACCTCACGAGGAGAGCTGCCTGCGGCAGGTTGCAGGCGAGCGATACTGGTCATTTCCCTGATGGCGAGTGAAGCCCTTTGGTTCCCCAACGGTTGTTGAGAGAGCTGGAAAAGCTTTGCTGTATGGGCGGCTGGCGACAGCGAGTACTGCTGCAGTAGGTATGTTTTGAGGGCGTCATACACTATTGGGGTGTCTCCCTGTCTACAAAGCCAGTCGGATATTTCCGGGAAGGTGTCCTCGGGTATCGCCGTGAGAACATAATCTGCTTTGGTGGTTGAGCGAGTCACGCCCTTGATGCGAAACTGGACACCTGCGCGCTGAAACCAAGCAAACGCCTCTCCGCTGGCGAACGACAAAAGTTTCAAGGGGGCGGCGCCAACTTCCGTGGAGTCCACCATAGTACCAATGACGGGGGGCTGGGGTGGAAGGCGGGAGGAGCAAGTCGACTTCCTTGGTCACCAATGTGACAGGCCGAGAGAGGCTGTGACTAAGAAGGCAGGATGAAAGCAACTGAGTAACTTTATTACAGAACATCAGTTTATATATACATCAAGTCTGGGCAAGAAGGACATAAAACATAACAGGCAATTTCATGTTCAACCGACAACCGTTTCTGTTAACAGTTAACGGTAAGAAAAAAAGACATGTTTATTCAGGTCCCTGTCAGTGCGAGGGGAGAGCAAAGATACAAAGGATAATATATACAAAAAAAAAGAAATGTCGTTACTATGTACAATCGTGACTGTTAATCTTAGGTTTCATAGAAAAAATTTGAATTTTAAACTTGTGGTTTATAAAAAATATTCGACTGTTAAACTTGGAGTTTTCAAGATAAAGTTTGACTATTAAACTTGAGGTTTTCAAAAAAAAAAAAGTTTGTTACACTTGGGGTTTTCAAGAAAAAAAATTGACAGTTAAACTTGGGGTATACAAGAAAGAAAGTTTGAATGTTACACTTGAGGTTTTCAAGGGAAAATTTTGACTATTAAACTTGGGGTATTCAAGAAGTTTGACTATTAAACTTGGGCTATTCAAGAAAAAAGTTTGACTGTTGCACCTGGGGTTTTCAAGAAAAAAGTTTGATTGTTAAACTCGGCATATTGGTGGAAAATATTAATTTTGTTTGTTATCTTTATTTTCATCCTTTATTAAGTTATTTTGTTTTTTATAAGTTTTCCTAGATGGTCCTTTTGTTGTATGGTAAACAACTATTTATGATTCAACTTTTGAACATAAATATATGATAGTCACATGCATTAGTGCCAAAGCAATTTAATTACAAATATGTAGAGTAAGGTCAATGTGAAGTCTTATCCCTTTCAATGGACAAATGGTTAAAGTTTTTCTTATTGTATTGACTTATACATAGCCGTTTTCAAAAGAAATTTCCTTTATATGTTTATTCTTGACCCATCAACTATTTGTGGCCGAATTTCATAAATAGCCCTTTGTTGAGAATATCTGAATCGTTTATTATGAGCAATAGACAGGGTAAGTGCAACAGCGTGGGAATCAGCTTAAATATTCTTGAGTTCTTTCTTAGACAGAGTCAATTAAATATATACATACATATATATATATATATATATATATATATATATATATATATATATATATATATATATATATATATATATATAAATATATATATACATGTATATATATAAATATATATATATATATATATATATATATATATATATATATATATATATATATATATATATATATATAAATAAGACAAATGAAAAACCATTCAAAAAATACACGCTTTATTAAAATCAAAATGAAAACTTACACAAAAAGAACATTTGCATAAATTTTATTTTTTTAAAAAAACGATTAAAATTTTCAGATGATATTAAAATATTCAAACATACATAAAAGGACCATATGCATACAAATTTTAGAAAAAAAAAAAATTCACATGAAAGCGAAAAACATTAAAAGATAAAAACATAACATTCACCTCAAAAATCAAAAAGATGTTTAATCAATAAAATTGTGTGCACAGGCTTTTAAAAATTGCAAACCATCTTCGACGTCATAGTTAAGTACAATTTTTTTCAGTCTTTCCTTAACACGAATGTATTTTTTGTTTTCCCTTGAAACATCAGATCCTGATAACGCCTGTTCTATTAGAATTTCTGTGGTTGATCCTGAGCTTTTGAATTAATTTTGATAAGTTAGGATGATGGACGTTGACTCTTCTACTGAAGGCGTGGTGCCACCCTTCCAGCGAGTTGTTGGTTTTCGACAAATCATTCAGTACTCTGTAGTGACACGACCATAACGTCTACCAAGTTGCACGACTCCTAACCATGTACACTCAAAATAAGACAAGAAAGCCTCCAAAATTTCATCTGTTTCTGCATCTAAAGAATTAATAAATTGTTCAAACAAAAACGGTACATCATCAGGTGGTACAAAAGCTATTGATTACAGCTGTTTTACAATAATGGCATTTTTTTGGTAGTTGTACCACGATTGTAAACCCACATTCTGTATTTTGCGCCACAAACACTGTCCAAAGTGGAAAAAACAGCCATAATTAGAAACATGAGGAAAATTGCTTTAAATTGAGTTTAAAGCTGTTTTTTCAAAGTCCACTGTAATTGATGTCACATGTAAATTTCTCCCTTCTTTACTGAATTTAAATATCAAATTAAAATCGGCTTCAGATTTACTCTTTGTCAAGCAATACAGTAGCGGCACTTTTATTTTCACTAATTAGAGCATGGATCATGTATAGCTACTTACCCAAAATTTGCTGAGTCAAAAGTCCCATCGCAGAACCACTCTTGGATAAGATTTCCAGAATTTTTTTAAAGTTCCAAAAACAGAAACCTCTTCATTTTCAAAGAGTAAAAAATTATCACCTATCGAAGTCTTATATAAGTCCTCTTCTTTAAGACCGGGTCTCTTCCGTATCACTGAACGTTTGAGAGATTCCTTTTTTGGTAAAGCACTAGCAATAATCACAGGGATATTTGAAGTTGCACCATCAATAATGGAGTTCGGCATTTCTTCAGATCGTTCCGAAAGAAGCTTTATTTCTTCTTTAACTTTTGTAGCTCGATTTTCAATAGGCTTGTGTGGATGGGAGTGTTCAGAAGTTCTGCTAATTACTTTATCGTTCGTAGTCAATCTTGCATTGCAGATATTACGATTAGTACATCTCCAACACGTTTCTGATTCTCTGGTACTATCAATAATGTAGGCGTATCCCTCGAAGAGAAGTTTTTTTGTCTCATCGTTCCGTTTTGATAAACTCCATGACTGATACTACAGGGCTTGGAAAAATAAACCTAATAAAAAAAGACTGAGAGTTTGGTCTGGAAAAGCATTTGGAAATAAGTGGTTTAGCATAACGGTTTCAACAATATGTTGTTTAGTATAACTATAACAATAAGTAGTTTAGAATAACAATTTTAACATTAAGTAGTTTAGTATAATGCTTTCACAAATAAGTAGTTTAGTATAATATGCTAACGATGAATATTATGTTTTTAGCTTTGATTAATTTCCCTTTCATTTGGATAGTTTAATTAATTTTTTTTAAAGGAATCAAATTTATTCAGAAGTTCTTTTTATGTAAGTTTTAAGTTTTACTTTAATAAAGCGTCTATGTTTTTTGTATTTTTTCTTAATGGTTTTTCAATTGTCCTTAGGTAACTGTCTGTCGGCAAATTGTCTGTCGGTCAACTGTCCGCATACGATATATGTATATATATATATATATATATATATATATATATATATATATATATATATATATATATATATATATATATATATATATATATATATATTTATATACACACAAATATACATATATATACACAAATATATGTATGTAGATATATATCATATATATATATATATATATATATATATATATATATATATATATATATATATATATATATATATATATATATATATATATATACATATATATACATATATATATGTACTGCATATATATGTATATATATTTATATATATACATATATATATGTATATATATATATATATATATATATATATATATATATATATATATATATATATATATATATATATATATATATATATATATATTCATACATAAAGAGTGAGAGTTATGGTCTTTTGCATATTACTTCTTTCAACTCTGCAGTAGTCACTTTGAAATATTGTATATAAAGGTTATAATTCATGGAAAGGACAGAACTTTCTTAAAAGTATTTCACTCGTATTCTCAGATTTGAAGCGATCTTTTCTAGACGACTATTATAATAGTCACATAATAATTAATAGCCAGTCGATATCAGTATCAAGAGGTATTACATTTCAAAATATATTTTTGAAATTCAAGGTAGTGTAGATCGTGGAATATCTTTTTCCAGATATAGACTATAGTATTCATATTCTGACACAATGTTAATTGCATTAGTTTTCTATGAAGAGATGTAGGTCACTTTATAAAATTGTGACCCTTGAATTTAGTTATAGTAAATGTTAATGCACACTACATGAGTTTTAACTAAAAATAAATTAACTCGAGATACTTATTTCTTTTTCTTACATGTATTTAGAATATCCTCTAGTTTGCTCTCGTATCCTTGTTACTCTTTTTCTGTCTCTTTGTCTTAATGCTAATATTATCATCTCCATAGCTCTTCAAGTTGCATATTTTTCTATAGAGAAGGTGTCATTCTACTCATTTAATTTCATCTTGTTTACCAAAATATAGATGTGGTTGTCATAAGATTTAGGTAATAAAAGTTTCTGTTCGATCTACCGGAATCCGGACATAAATGATTCTATCTTCGACTGTCTTCTTACCATTATGGCTAAGATACAAGATGATAGGAAGGAGTCTTTTGTCTTTGTTGGTGATTTCAATGCTCACCATCGGGAGGGGTTAAATTCTGTTTTACCTGCTGATTGCCATGGGTTAAGAGCTTTGAATTTTGCCTCTGAATCAATCTGTCAGGAAATCATAAGAGATGCTTCTCACAGGTCTGGTAACTGCTTGGACCTCGTATACACCGACTCCTTGGGATGGCGTTATAACAAGTAAGGTTGAATCTCCAGTTGGGACATCTGATCATGCCATGAATTTATTAGTAGTGAATATTGAGCAGCCTGTCCCTGATGTATCATACTCATGTAAGATTTATATAAAATCTCAAGCAGATTGAGTGATCTTTTGGGCTTGAATTGGTCACAACTGTAAAATAGGGTTGATCCTGTTGTTTCTTTGAATGAGATTCTAGTCAACATGATTGATAGGCGTATCCCTTCTTGTGTGCTGTAGTGAGGGAAAGACAAACCATAGTTTATTGATGATTGTAGACGTTTTTATTTGGAGAAGCAGGAGGCCTATCATCTGTGGAGGGGTAACAGAATAATTTGACTTGGGATAACTATACTTAGCATAGAGCTTATGCTTCGAGAGTTTATTTTTCAACGGAAAAGGAATACAATCTAAACATAAAAGAAACCCTTTCTGGTACAACTTAGGAACATAAGTGGTGGGCTACTTTTAAATCTGCACTCTTTGGGTAGATGCAACAGCTCCTCCTTTACTTATACCAAAAGGTTCTGTTACTCACTGTCCAAAGGAAAAAACAACCCTTTTGGCTGATGTGTTTGACAATGAGCAGAGTAATGAGAAACTTGATCTTCCTCATTCCTGTTTTCCTGAGGCTAAACTAACTAGTTTAGCTTCTCGATCTCGTGAAATTTAAGCTCTATTGATGGACCCTGATGTTTATGGAGGTGTAGACCCAAATGGTATTTTTCCTTTGTTTTCTATAAAGGCTGCAGATTTCTTAGCTCCAGAGTTATCTGTTATTTTGCGCAAGTTAGCAAGAAAAGGAGCTTTTAACACTTGTTGAAGAATCGGTCATGTTACCAAATTATGTGCATGTGTTTTTGGTAGCTCAAGTCCAAGTGATTACCGTCCAATTTCCATAATTCCCATATTTTCTAAAGTTTTTGAATGTCTTTTGGCAAAATGTCTTAATAGGTTTGCTGAAGGTAATCATCTGTCCCCTAGCTTGCAATCTGGCTTTTTTAAAGGCCTTGCAGCATGTGACGCCCTTCTTACAATCTCTTACAATGTTGATTGCGGTCAAGAAGTGCGTATGATGGGCCTTGATTTTAGTATTGCCTTTGACCGTGTTAATCGTGAGGCCCTTGTTTTCAAGCTTGAACAGTTGGGAGTGGGTGGGTCTTTTCTTAGCAATATTATTGAATTTCTAATCAATAGATCGCAAAGAGTTGTTGTTGATGGGTACTATAGTGAGTTTAGGAATGTGCTATCTGGTGGTCCTCAGATTAGTGTTCTTGGCCCATTACTTTTCATACTGTACTGCATACACATGACATATCATTTGGCCTAGAAAACAAGTGCGTTGCATATGCAGATGATGCTTCTCTCTTTGCATCAATTCCATCTCCTGAATGTAGATCTGGGGCTGCTGATTCCATAAATAGAGATCTGGCTAAAATTAGTGTATGGTGCAAGTTATGGGGCATGAAGTTTAATCCCAACAAACCTCACAATATGATTTTAAGAAGGTCAAGAATAGATGCTCTTCAACATCCGGATATATATATATATATATATATATATATATATATATATATATATATATATATATATATATATATATATATATATATATATATTTTTGGGCTCAAGCCATGTCGTCCTGATGGAAGTTCCTATAGGGTAGCTTCCTAGGGTATATTACAACTACGGCGATATTCCTAGAGAATTTACCTTAAGGTACCAGAATTCTAACTCCTTGAGCGAGTATCCCTCGTGAAAGGGATATCGCGACATATCAGAGGACGTATTCTAGACACGTCACATGGCAATCTACGACCTGAACAGAGATTTCGTCTCGTAGGAGGGAGATTGACGAGATACGAATTCGGGAAAGAAAAAGGGGAGCCGCTCCCAAGGCTTCCCTATCCCCCGATTCGTATGCGTGCCTGCCGCCAATCCTGGCGCCATCTGTATTCCTTTTTGCGTAGCTTAACAACTCGGTGTTTTTTCCTGTTTTTCTCGCAAATCTTGGATTTATTCAGCTTTTCATGGCTTCTCCGTCTTCGTTGGCCTCGGATAAGTTGAGTATAGTGTCTGTTATGTATAAATGTAGGCTCTTGGTAAAATTTTGAGTGATTAATAGGATTAATCTTTGATACAAGAGCCGTAGCCTACCAGAGGTGTCCTGGACACTGTCACTCGCTAGGTATAAATTAGTTAGTCAGAGTGACATTCCTGGTTGTTTTGCTTAATAAATTTTAGCTATTTAGCTTTACATAGGATTTCCTTTCGTGCTTAGTATTATTTGGCGAAGTATTCGCCATTCTGGCCTACGCTAGGCCATGTAGCCTAGTCGTTTGGTCCTAGTACTTAATGCATGATTTTGGTTTTTCCGAGTGTAATTAAAATTTTATTGAAGCTTTAGGCTATATTTTATACATTTTAGACTGTGTGGAATATTTCCAAGATTGTATACGTGAGAGTTTCGGTGAATTAGGTAATCGATTCTCTTGGTGCCTAGGCTAATTGCTTATGGAGCCTTAGTATACTTTATCATTCTCCCCGGTTGCTTTCTTTTCTTCGGAGAAGGTATGCAATCCCTTTCCCTCTGTTTAAGCCTTGGGCTTATCCCTAAGTGGTTTTTTCCGAATTTATTTTCGATAAAACTATACTAGGGTGTTACTGTACCTTCCTGTTCCAGCAAAGTCTGGTTCAAAGAGGGACAGAACAACAGAGTTTTTAGTCTGATTCCGTGTTGTCTGGCTTGGGGCAGAGTCCCCCTCGCTGACCTAACACTTACAAAGGGAGCTTAGCTCCCTTAGGTCACTATCGAAGGTTTCTGTAAGTTATGATTCCTTCTTTTGTGATCGACCAGACTAAGTCCTGTTGCTGTTCTCGGGGGAGGATAAAATCTTCCCTTGGGAGTAGCAACGCCTTCCTTGCTTTGGTGCTCTGGAAGCTGGCAAGTATTGCTGGCCCTTTCCCTTAGATCTCCCTTAGGCTAAGACAAAGTTCTTGGCTGCGGGTGATCTGTCATTAAAGCAAGGTTGGCAGGACCCTCTTGTCCCTTCCCCCTCTATCTTCGTAATGGCCTAGCCATTACTGTACTGTACCTTGCCGGCCGGCAGAGCTGGCCGGCAGGGGTATTACTGTACTGTACGTCATTCTACTTCTGGACCTAGTATAGGTTGGGATGTGGAATTGACTAAGCCCATTGCAGGCCGGCAGAGATGCTGGCCGGCAAGGGTCTTATGTTTTCGAGTGCTGCCCGGACCTCTCTTGGTCCCTCATCCATGCCTGCCGGCAGAGCCGGACGGCATTGGTCAAGGAAGCCTGAATTAAGTTTCTCCCCTTCCTTATATGCACTCTTTCGGTTGCCGGGCTCGGGGGGTTGTGTACACTCTTATCCCGGCATCCATTCTATTTTCTTCTAGTGCTGTACCTGTCCCGGCTGCCGGCCTATGAGGCCGGCTGACGACCTATGAGGCCGGCTGACGACCTATGAGGCCGGAAGCCGGGCAGGTGTAGTCTTCTGGTTCTTTTGCTGCCGGCTGGCATCGGTCTTGTACCTTTGCCGGCCGGCTTATGTCAGTCCTTGTCTGCCGGTCACCAAGAGTGTGGCCGGCAGCTGGGTACTACCTTGTGTAGTTGCTGGCCGGCAGTCATTGCCGGCCAACACTGGCTGTTGCTGGCCGGCAGCTGCTGCTGCCGGCACAGGCATTTGAACCAGAGTGCTGCCGCCCTATAGCTGTTAAGTAGTATACTTTAAAGCTAGTTGTGGTGTGTGCCGGCCGGCAAAGGCAGGCCGGCACACATCCTCCTATACTGTACTAGTATATTTCTGTATAGCATATACAGTAAGAAGAAAACTATAGTAAAAGTTTAGGTACAGCACTGTATCTTCTAACACTATTGTGTTTTCTTGCACAGCCCTTTGCTGTTGCCCTCAGACAGGAAGCAGAGTTCTTCCCCGTCTATTATCCAGGATTTTAAAATCATTGCCTAGGTGTGAGCTCCACCTGTTTCCTCTGGAAACCTTGCATTGGTTACTCTAGTAGAGATAAACCATTTTGATTTTATTATCTGGAAGGCTGCAACAATGGGTTGTGAGGGAAACACAAGTGTGTGTCTTTCCTTTATGAATTGTTATGCTATACTATGCATATCCAGTGATACATAGGTCACTTGATACTCATGGAAATTTTTTCTCTTTACAGGAGGACCCTCCGAAGTGCGGAAATGTTTTCTGCAATGTCCGCAGCAAGAACCTCTGCGGACATGAGTGTTGTAGGAGACACGCAGCATGCGCTGTCTCCAAGGATGATCTCCAGTATTGGGACCCTCAGGTATGTACTGTATGCACTAACCTGATTACTGAGGCTTTTGATTCCCCTAGAACGGCGGAATCAAGGGATATAGCTAGGGAAAAGCTTCGTACTTGGGTAAGGGGCTTCAAGAAGAACACCTCTGGCCCTTATCTTCCAAGTGAGAAGATGAGGGTGTATCTTTTTCCCCAGGCATCAGCTGAGGCAGTGATTCCCCAGCCTCAAGAGGAGATCCCTCAAGATCAAGTCCAGGTGGACGAGGAAGTCGCAGATGCGATGCAAGACATCCAGTTGTGTGACAGGATGTCTGACCTGGACGAAGGTTTGGAAGAAGACCTCCTGGCAGAAGGTCAGGATCAAGTTCAAACCCCGGATGTCGTAGAGGATGGGGTCGACGAGGTGTCGGCTACTCCGGTTCAGATGCCGGAGCCCATCCCCTCAACATCGGCTGGTCTCCCAGTAGAACTGGGACAGGCCCTCTCTTCGATTGTTGGAATGATCCAACAAATGCAGAAGGAGAATCAGGAGAAGGCGGCTGCAATGGAACTGCGTATGCAGTCCCTAGCAGAATCACATGGGCCCCAGAAAAGGCTCAATGTGAAAGACCTTCCCATATGCTCAGATGCTAACCCATGGAGGTATGCTGAGCACATGCCGATGACGACTGGTAAGATCGTCATCTCGGATAAGCTGGGTTCAGTTCCCCTAGAGGAGGTAGAATTCTGGCCCAGCAAGGCATCATATCCGGACTGCTATGTCCGGCTGAGAAAAGAACCAGCTTCAAGGGAGGAGACAGAGCCGAAGGAGGTCATTATTATGGACCACGCTAAGGCTCAAGCCCTACTTTCATCCTCGATGAAAGAGAGGGGCTTCTCGAATTCGAAGGTAGCTGCATTGAGCAAGAAGCTCCCTTCTTTTGTGTCCTCTCCTGATAGAGCCTTCCCCTTTTTACAAAAAGGGTTTGCAGCTGTCCTAAAGGCAGTCGAGGCCGGCAAGCCTTGCCCCTCCCTGGAGGAGTGTAAACCCTTGTCGCTGGCTCTGCCTATGGACCACAAAGACTGGAAGGATGTCCATCTGACATTCTCAGTGGGAAAGTTGGAGGCTGATATTGCCGGACGGCAATTCGGCGAGGACCTCCCCAAGCTGCCCGAATCTCTTTTACGAAGAGAGTTCGAGACCAAAGAAAGACTGGCTGCCTCAATGTCTCATCAGACCACTCTTGAGACAATGGCAAGTGACCCTAAGGTCCATGAAATGTTCATGGTAGTGGCTAAGTCTCACCTAGCCACAGTGACGAAGGACCTTTATGGCTTCATCAAGGCAAGGAGAGCTTGCAGGGAGGTCGTGTTCGCCGGGGCTTCGGTGAGACACGAACCAAGGAAATTAATCTCCTCCAACATTTGGGGAAAAGACCTTTTCCCTACCGATGTGGTCAAAGAGGTTGTTGATAAGGCCGCCGTGGAGAATAGAAACCTTCTCCAGAAGTGGGGCCTGGCTATCAAAAGAAAATCTTCCCCGGATGAGGGTCCTCAACCAAAGAGGAAGAATATGAAGACTAGGCTACCATTTCGGCCAGCCAAGCCTTATAGACAGCAACTGCAATTGCCTTTGCCTCCAGTGCCCCAGATGGTGGCACAAACCCCGACTGCCTTTCAGTGGGTACCCCAGGCTGTGCCAGGTCAGTCAACCACATTCGCCCCAACGTTCGAAGGACAGTCTTCTTCCTTTCGTGCAAAACCTAGAGGAGCAGCCAGAGGCTCGTCTAGGCGCCCCTCAAGGGGAAGGGGATTCAGAGGTGGTCGTGGTCAGGGAGGCAAGACCTCAGGACGGCAGTCCAAGTGAAATGATACCGGTAGGAGGGAGACTGATGAAATTTTGGGATCGCTGGACCTTCGATCCCTGGGCCCAAAGCCTACTCAAGAATGGACTGGGTTGGAGCTGGTACAGCACTCCACCCCCATGCCTTCGGTTTTTCCAACACTCCACCCCCGTTTTGGAGGAGTACGTTCAAGAACTGTTGGAGAAAAATGTGATCCGAAAGGTGAAGTCCATCAAATTCCAAGGGAGGCTGTTTTGTGTTCCCAAGAAAGACTCGGAAAAGCTCAGAGTCATTCTGGACTTGTCACCACTCAACAAGTTCATAGTGAATTGCAAATTCAAGATGCTAACACTGCAACACATAAGGACCTTACTGCCCAAGAGGGCATACTCAGTCTCTATAGACTTGTCAGACGCCTATTGGCACATTCCAATCAGCCGTCGACTCTCCCCCTACCTAGGGTTCAGGCTACAACGGAAACTGTACGCCTTCAGAGCCATGCCATTCGGGCTAAACATAGCCCCAAGGATTTTCACGAAGCTTGCGAGCGCAGCTCTCAAACAATTACGCCTAAAGGGAATTCAGGTAGTAGCCTACCTGGACGACTGGCTGGTGTGGGCAGCATCCGAGACCGAATGCTTGCAAGCTTCCAGTCAGGTGATCCAGTTCCTAGAGTACCTAGGCTTCAAGATCAACAAGAAAAAGTCTCGACTTTCTCCATCCCAAAAGTTCCAGTGGCTGGGAATCCACTGGGACCTTTTGTCACACAGTTTCTCCATCCCAACGAAGAAAAGGAAGGAGATAGCGGGCTCTGTCAAGAGACTTCTAGATTCCGAAAGGATATCAAGACGCGAACAGGATAGGGTACTAGGCTCTCTCCAGTTTGCTTCAGTGACAAACCCAGTGCTAAGAGCACAGCTAAAGGATGCAACCAGAGTTTGGAGAAGGTATGCATCAAACGCGCGAAGAGACCTGAAAAGACCAGTGCCGCCTCGGCTACGTACTCTTCTCAGACCTTGGTCCCAAGCCAGACATCTAAAGAAGTCGGTTCTTCTTCAGCCACCTCCCCCGTCGATGACGATTCACTCAGACGCCTCAAAGGAGGGATGGGGAGGTCACTCTCATCGGAAAAAAGTCCAGGGGACTTGGTCCAAGCTATTCAGGACCTTTCATATAAACTTTCTAGAAGCTATGGCAGTGCTCCTTACCTTAAAGAAAGTCTCCCCGCGTCACTCGATCCACATAAGATTGGTGACAGACAGCGAGGTGGTTGTGAGATGCTTGAATCGACAAGGTCGAGGTCACCAACTCTCAACCAAGTGATGTTAGCCATTTTCCGATTGGCGGAAAAGAAGAAGTGGTACCTGTCGGCAGTTCACCTTCAAGGAGTCCGCAATGTGACAGCGGACGCTCTATCCAGGTTCACACCGATAGAGTCGGAATGGTCCTTAGACGCAGGATCATTTTCCTTCATTCTGAATCAAGTCCCAGAACTGCAAATAGACCTCTTTGCGACGAAAGACAACAAGAAGTTGCCCCTGTACGTGTCCCCATACGAGGACCCCTTAGCGGAAGCAGTGGACACAATGTCCCTCGACTGGAACAGATGGTCCAGGATTTATCTGTTCCCTCCTCACAACCTTCTGTTGAGGGTCCTCAACAAACTGAGATCCTTCAAGGGGGTAGCGGCAATAGTGGCCCACAAGTGGGCGAACAGTATGTGGTTCCCCTTGGCGTTGGAACTACAGATGAAGTTCGTGCCGCTACCACATCCAGTTCTGACCCAGCGAGTCCAGAAGTCGACTGTCTGCGCTTCATTACAGAAAACCCAGACCCTGCAACTCATGATTTTCTCGCCCTAGCGGTGAGAAAGCGTTTCGGGATTTCGAAAGCCAGCATAGACTTCCTAGAGGAATACAAGTGCAAATCGACTAGAAGGCAATATGAGTCATCTTGGAGAAAATGGGTGGCCTTTGTAAAGGCAAAGAATCCGCAGGAGATCTCAACAGACTTCTGCTTATCTTTCTTCATCCACCTCCATGGCCAAGGATTGGCAGCTAACACGATTTCAGTGTGTAAATCGGCTTTGATGAGACCCATTTTATTTGCCTTCCAGATCGACCTAGGTAACGAGATCTTTAATAAAGTTCCGAAAGCCTGCGCTAGGCTCAGACCTTCAGCACCTCCAAAGCCCATCTCATGGTCTTTAGACAAAGTTCTTCATTTCGCCTCCCTGTTGAGCAATGAAGAATGTGCGTTAAAGGATTTGACGCAAAAAGTTATTTTCCTATTTGCACTCGCGTCCGGGGCCAGGGTTAGTGAGATCGTAGCCCTCTCGAGAGAGGCAGGTCGTGTTCAGTTCCTGGATGGGGGGGAGCTGAACCTGTTTCCGGATCCTACGTTTCTCGCCAAGAATGAGTTACCCACCAACAGGTGGGGTCCCTGGAGAATCTGCCCTCTGAAAGAAGATGCATCTCTATGTCCAGTAGAATGCCTAAAGGTCTATCTTCGTAGAACTTCAGACTTCAAGGGTGGTCAACTATTCAGGGGAGAAACATCAGGCTCAAATTTATCTCTGAATCAACTCAGAGCGAAAATGACATATTTTATTCGCAGAGCGGATCCTGACAGTACACCCGCAGGTCACGATCCGAGGAAAGTTGCCTCATCCCTAAATTTCTTTAATTGTATGGATTTTGAACATCTCCGTTCATACACGGGCTGGAAGTCTTCCAGGGTGTTCTTTCGCCACTATGCGAAGCAAGTAGAGGAACTTAAGAGATCTGTGGTAGCAGTGGGTCGTGTAGTTAACCCTACTGTTTAACTCTGCGAGGAACAGTGGTCTTAATTGGGACGATTAAGTCCAGGGTGAGTGTGTAGGTACATACTGTACTACAAACTAAATGAGGGCACCAAGTGCCCATATAGACTGTTCCTTCTTTCAAAGGTGAACCTAGCATAAGTTCAGACATGTGTGCCAAGCGTTTCTAACGCTAATGGGATTGATTTGTAATACAGATTTTTTATGACTTGATACCTTGGTATCTTATTAAAGTGGTGTTTAATGGTTTTTCTTTCAGATAAACAAGTTCTGTTTACTATCATACTTATGCTTAAAGTTTTGGGTTACCCTCTTTTATATAAATATATATATTTGTTGTTAACCTGTCTGTTTATTATCTGTCAATAAACTTGTTCTTGAGAACCTTGCGTCTCTTTCACCTGTGTCAATTTATTGGTATAATTGAGCATTTTAATTCTATGTATCTTATCTGGGATAATTCTGATAGAATTGTTCTGTTATGCAAGCTATGTTGCATTGGTTTATGTAAGTCCCCTAATGGAAGGACTCCGTCCCATAAAGGGACGAGGGCGGTTTTATTAGTTTCTTCCTATGCGGATATAAACCTTTGTCCAATACAAGTATTGTGCGGATTACTGGTCAATATATTGACGCAGTGGTTCTATACAAACTATGCTTTACTTAATATAGGGCGAGACCACTATATTAGCTTGCCTGGTATTCATACATAGATATATGTACTCTTCGAGACTTTCCAGAGTCTAGTAGGACTCTTCCCTGTAGGGGGCAGGAAGCTCTAACATAGTTTATAGTTAGTTGAAAAGATGTATAACGGTAACATCTTAGGTCTCTAGGTCTAGTCGACCGGGAATAAATACCTCCGGGGAGTACGGCACGTTCTGAGAATCCACAGATACAGTAATGCTCTGGTACACTTCCATCAGGACGACATGGCTTGAGCCCAAAAAACGGATTTTGAGCGAAGCGAAAAATCTATTTTTGGGTGAGATAGCCATGTCGTCCTGATGGACCCGCCCTTGCCTTTCTAAGAAAGGGCTGTAGGACCCCTCCCTACATACAGTATCTGTAGCACCTCGTGTACGCTACAAGGAATACAGATGGCGCCAGGATTGGCGCCAGGCACGCATACGAATCGGGGGATAGGGAAGCCTTGGGAGCGGCTCCCCTTTTTCTTTCCCGAATTCGTATCTCGTCAATCTCCCTCCTACGAGACGAAATCTCTGTTCAGGTCGTAGATTGCCATGTGACGTGTCTAGAATACGTCCTCTGATATGTCGCGATATCCCTTTCACGAGGGATACTCGCTCCAGGAGTTAGAATTCTGGTACCTTAAGGTAAATTCTCTGGGAATATCGCCGTAGTTGTAATATACCCTAGGAAGCTACCCTATAGGAACTTCCATCAGGACGACATGGCTATCTCACCCAAAAATAGATTTTTCGCTTCGCTCAAAATCCGTTATATATATATATATATATATATATATATATATATATATATATATATATATATATATATATATGTATATATATATGTCTATATATATACATATATATATATATATATATATATATATATATATATATATATATATATATATATATATATATATAGACATATATATATACATATATATATATATATATATATATATATATATATATATATATATATATGTATATATATATTCATATATATATATATATACATATATATGTATATGTATATATATACATATATATATGTATGTATAAATACATATATATACATATACAT
>NC_090733.1:59754787-59762287 GCF_036898095.1 Palaemon carinicauda
ATGACGTCTGAATTAAAGTTGTTGATCAATTCCAGAAAATATATTCGCAAGTTAGTAACTGAATGTTATAATAAAAGGACTAATTATTGTCAGTTAACTGAATTGGAAAAGAATAAGATTAAGTCAGAGTTACAAGATCATTTAGAATCGCTTAAGAAGTATAATAGTGAAATTCAAAGGCTCAAATGGTCTGAAGAGGAGGATGAAACATGGCTAAATGCCGAACTTGACTCCTGTGAAAGTTATGTTGTTAAAATTCGGGAATGTACTGCTGAGCTTACACGAAATGTTTCCCCTTCTAATGTTAGTGTTGATACTGCCCGAAGTTTGTTGAAGAGTCCCACTGCTCCGCTTCCAGAATTTCGTAGCCAAGAAGGGGAGGATCTATTGAAGTTTTTTAAAGATTTTGAAGACATAACGTCTATGTTCAAATATTCAGAATATGACAAATTTATTCTGTTAAAGCAGCAAATCAGTGGAAGGGCCTTAGTACTTTTAGAATCATTAGAATCGGACAAGAAGGGTTATGTTCATGCCAAGAAATTACTAACAGAGGCCCTAGCTTCTAAAGACCTCAGAATTTTTAATACCATCAAAAAAATCTCTGAAATCAATATGAAATTAGAAAGTGACCCATTTGAATATATTTCACAGATAAGAAATTTAACTCAAGCAGCTGAAAGTTTGTCTCTGTTACGTGAGGATTTTTTGAGGTATTTTTTCTGGCAGGGCTTAGATAATAGTTTTAAAGTACACTTAACCCAGATTACTAATTCATCAAGGCCAACGCTAAAGGAAATTAATGATAATTTCTTTGAGGCCTGTGAAAGATTTAATGAGCAAAGTAAGAGGTCTAATGTAGGAAACAAATTCCATGATAATCATAATCATAGGAAGAATAGTGCAAGTTATGCTGCTAGTGTTAGTTCCCTAAGGAAACCGTCATTTCTTTCCTTGTGTCTTGTGTACCACAGAAGGCAAACCTGCCTCGCATCCTATTTATAAATGTGAAATTTTTTCGGATGTTACCACTAAGCTTGGCAAAATTCAATCTTTAAATGGGTGTTGTAAGTGTGCAAGCTTGAGTCACACTACTGACAAATGTAACTTTAAATTTAAGATGAAATGTAAGTTTTGTAAAGCATGGCACTTTAGTTTCCTCTGTAAGAATAGTAAAAAATCAGCATCTGCTAATGATAATAGAAAATCTGTATCTCCTAAGACTTCCTCGAAAAAGGATAATAAGAATTCGTCCATGGAATCTAATAATAACGTTGTTATAATGGAGGCTCTTAAAAGTAATTTGGACTGTGATTCCAGCATTCTACCTACCTTTTCTTGTAGCATCCAAAACAGAAGCATAAGAGCATTGAAGGATGATGGAAGTCAGTTAAATCTGATTAGTGAGGAACTAGCCAATGCTTTGGATTTAAAGGTATTACAAGCCAAGGTTGAATTGAGAATAAATGGTATTAATGTTTCTCAGAAATATGCCTCAAAACTAGTGGAATTTGAAATTATAATTGGTAATGCTATTCACAAAATAGAGGCATTATGTATCCCATCTATTAACATAAAGTTGAAATTAAAAGGTTTGGGCAAAGTGGTTTACGGTTTCCAGACGAAAGGGTATGTGTTGGTTGATGAGTTTCTAACGCCTAATAGTGATTGCATTGAAAATATTGATTTGATTTTGGGAACTAAATCAGGATATTGTTTACCACTCACAGAAGTAGTTTTTGGTAGGAATAGCAGGTCTATGTATGCTATGACCCCGTTTGGTGTCCTTCTTAAAGGTGAAATTGACACCTTATTGAAGGATATTCCTTATCTACATCCGTCCTCCTCGGTTATAAATTGTCATCAGTATGTTACTGGTTTGGGTGTAAAGATAGATAAGCCGTTTTCTCTGGATAAGTGTGAAGTTGATTATCCTATTAAGGTTTCAGAATTCAGTGTAATCGATGAAAAAGGCAATGTAATTCGTTCAGAGTTAGATAAAGCCACAGATGATGTGCTTGCCAGTATTTGTAATAAATATATTCACTTAGACAATGAGGTTTATGATTTGGAGAATTCAGAGCTGCATGATCAGCTTGTCAAATATTGTTTGGATCACACTATTCAGAATGAGGAGGGTAGATTAGTTATGCCACTTTTGTGGAATGCAAAAGTATCTCATATGCTTGGTAGAAATTTTCATTTGGCTAAAGTTATTTTGGAATCTAATCTTAAAAAACTAAAGAGAAAGCCATCTCATTTACAGTTAATGAATGAAGCCCTAAAAGAACAGGAAAGGGTTGGAATAATAGAAAGGATTCCTAATCTTGACCAGTTTGTACATGAACACCCAGAACACTCTTTTTTGCCTCATATGGGTGTGTTCAAATTGAATCGTGAAACTACCAAATGTAGAGTTGTGTTTCTATCAAACTTGTGTGAAAGAAACTCAACCAAGGGTCAGACAATAAGTCATAACCAGGCCATACATGCAGGTCCATGCCTAAATCAGAAACTTTCTTCATCATTATTACATTTAAGGTTTGATAAATTGTTAGTATGCTTTGATCTATGTAAGGCCTTTAACCAGATTGCATTAAGTGATGTTGATGCTAACATACTTTGTTTTTTATGGTATAAAAATGTTGAGAAGGGAGATTTTACCATTGTTGCATATCGGAATGTTAGGTTGAGCTTCGGCTTAAGATGTTCACCAACTTTGTTGATGCTTGGTCTTTACAAGATTTTGATTTTAGATGCTGAGCATGATGAAAACCAGTTGAAGGAGTTGAAAAGGTGCATTTATTCTTTGTCTTATATGGACAATTGTGCTTTTAGTTCAAATGAAATTGAAAATCTGCACTGGGCATATTCTGTGGTAGGATCTATATTTTCTCCTTATGGTTTTGATTTACAACAGTTCGTTACTAATGACAGGTCCCTAAAGGGAGAAATAGATTCCTGCACAGGTTCTGAAACGGGAGAGGTTGTTAAACTTCTTGGTATGCAGTGGAATCGAACACTTGATTGTCTGTTAGCAAATAAATTTCAGTTGAATGGTAAGGCTAAAACTAAGAGGGAAATTTTAAGTACCATTGCCTCTCACTTTGATCTTTTTGGTATTACTGGTCCCATCCTAAATCGAAGCAGATTATTTCTTCATGGTCTTCAGTGTGATAGAAATTTAGGATGGGACGATCAATTATCACCAGAGTTACGTAAAGAATGGCATAATATTGTTAATCAGGCCAATTCTGCTCCTGATATTGCTATTGATAGATTTGTTGGACGTAAGGATGGAAAATTTCATTTGGTTGCTTGCTGTGATAGCTCTAAATTACTATATGGTGTTGTTGTGTACATCATTGATATTGATTCTATGTCGTCAAGTTTTGTGATGGCAAAAAATCGTATGATAAATAGGCAGTTGGAAAGTAAAAGCATTCCATCTTTGGAGATGCAGGGAGTAGCCTTTGCAACGGAAGTGGCTTTAGATTTGTATAACGAATTAGCTGGACCATTATGCATCAATCCTTTGAATGTTGTTGGCCTTCATGTGTTTTCGGATAGTCAGGTAGCGCTCTCTTGGTTGAATTCGTCTACTAATAAATTATCAAAAATGCAGAAACGGTCAGTTTTTGTGATGAATCGAATTCAGCATGTAGAGAACTTATGTGCAAAACACCCCGTCCATTTTGCTTTTGTTGGAGGGAATGAAAATCCTGCAGATGCCATAACTCGTTGCCTTTCATATCGTAAGTTGATACAAACCAATTTCTATTCTGGTCCTGAATGTTTTAAGGAAAAAGAAACCTTCCTATGTAGTGAAAATGGTAATTTATCATTTATGGTTCCAAATCCTTATGCAGAGTGCAAGCTGGATAATAGTTTAGAAATAGAGGAGTCTGTGTGTACTAGTTCCAATGTTGTGGCCATGTCAGATAATTTTGAATATTTTCTTAAATTTGAAGAATTTTCCAGTTTTGATTTACTTGTATCTATTTATGAGAAAGTTATTCTTTTCGTAGAGAAGTTAAAGGGTCGTTTGAAAGCTAAGGACTCCAATAAATTTGCTCACTTAGAATTAAAGAGCAATAGTATACATGAAAGAGCTTGCAAGTTAGTTATACTACAGGATCAACGGGCACATTTCCCTGAGGTTTTTACATATTTCAGCTGTCCTACTCAAAGAAAAAAAGACATGCCTAACATAGTAGGTCAGCTTAATGTTTACGTTGACAACGATGGTTTGCTTAGAGTACGTAGCAAGTGTGACAAACTCATTCGGAGACATGGTTTTCCTTTGTTGCTGGCTAAAAATAGCCATCTAACTTCCCTGATTGTGCATAACCTGCACAAAAAACTCAACCATACGGGATGTTACTCTGTTTTGTCAGAAATGAGAAAGCGGTTTTACGTACCGTCATATTTTTCAGTGGTTAAGAGAAACCTTAGAGAATGTGTTTTTTGTCGTAGGTTTAAGTCAAGAACCATCAGTATTAATCAATCTCCCTACAGGAAATGGAGAGTGTCACCACCTAATGTCCCCTTTAGATATTTATTTATGGATTTCATTGGCCCATTGAGCGTTAACAACAAGGTAAGAAAGGAAAAATCTATCTACTATGTATCACTTGTATGTGGAGTAGAGCAGTTAATTTGATTATTTGTTTAGATCTTTCTGTTAAAGAATTTCTTAGAGCCTTTCAGATTCATTGTTTCCAGTTTGGAATCCCGGAATATTGTATTAGTGACCTAGGCTCCCAATTAGTCTCTGCCTCTA
Organism: Palaemon carinicauda; assembly: GCF_036898095.1. Lineage (NCBI taxonomy): Eukaryota > Metazoa > Arthropoda > Malacostraca > Decapoda > Palaemonidae > Palaemon > Palaemon carinicauda. Next base: position 59,759,571 of record NC_090733.1, read on the forward strand.
ATATAATTATTGACTACATCAAAGATCATGACTCAGTCATATTTTGAACGCAATGGGGTCCAATCTTTAAAGTTTGACCAATTTGTCAAGGTTCATAATCAGTTAGGTTCGATGGTGGAAGTATGTGTTAAACTGGTTAAAAGATTGATCTATGGAGCTATTGGTAAGAATGTCTTAGAATACCATGATTTTGAGTTCCTAATTCAACAAGTCATTCATTTAGTCAATCGTAGGCCAATAGCATTTAAAGAAGCCTTAAGGGATCAGATTGGCGATGACATTCCAGAACCTATCACCCCTGAAAATTTGATTCATGGGTACGATCTGATATCGGTTAATATAATTCCCGAATTGCATGAGGGGAGAGACCCTGACTGGATTCCTGAAAATTATTCTCAATCAAAGTTTAAGCAAGATTACAATCAATTGCAAAAGGTGAGAAACAATTTAGTTAAACTATATCAGGAAGAATTTATTGCTAATCTAATACATCAGGCTGTAGATGTCCCTGATAGATACAAGCCAGTCACTCATAATAAGATCTCACCTGGAGATATTGTACTGCTTAAGGAAAATTTCACTAAGCCAAATGACTACCCGATGGGCGTTGTAAAAGAGATTTTTACAAATACTTTGGGTGAGGTTACTGGTGCCACTATCCTTAAAGGGAAAACCCAAGAACTTGTGAAGAGACATTCGTCAGTCATTATCCCACTTCTCACCCGGAAAGATGAAATTCCGAATAATTCTAAGGTTGATGTACAGGAGTCTCGAGTACCCAAGGATACTAGAGTTAAACGCCAGGCTGCTATTGACAGCTCGGAGCGGACTAGAAAAATCTTAGAAGCCTAAAATGATTTATGTTTCGGGTGAATTAGAGAATCTTTACTCGTAAATAGTTATTATATAGAGTATTTGGTTGGGCAATTAAATGTCAATGTCATGTTATATCTAAATTTTAATATACCTTTGTATATTGAATGTATTAAATGTGTTTTGTAATTTAATGTTTTCAACTTTTCTTGTTTTGGGGATCCTATTTATCATGAATTTCTGTATTCAATTTATTTAGTTTATATAAATAAATTGAATCCCCTCCCCCAGTGTAGAAAATAATTTATCGTAAACCAAAATTGGAGAAGTTGAAAGTGATTTCTTTTGTTGTTAAATATAATAAATATCAAACCTCTTAAATATTATTCGTAATATTATTTTTGTCATGTTCAAGTGTAGAGCGGGGCTGACTTTAGTTCCTCTAAACAATCTTGTTATTAGTGATCTGTCGCCTAGTATTGTTTTTAAGGTGAACTGCTTGTTTACGCTGTTGTCCGAGAGCTGGAAGTTTTTGTCAAGGCGATCGGAGTTTCCAAGTCAGTTCTCAGACAAATTCCTTCTTGTATGGTGGACGTTTTTACAACTCTCGGTCATGGAAGGATAAACCCCTAGTGATACCGACACTATGCCACTTTGGGGGGTAGCAGGAGCAACAGTAATTCAGTGAACGGCAGGAGTATTGAGGTGAGTCAGCCTTTTCACATCTGAACATGAGTTGATTTGATACCCTAGCCATAATGATTTAATACATTTGATTAAATTAGTTCCCTTCTCAAGACCTTGTTAAAAATAAATCTCGGGATCAAAAGAAATTACTATTTTTCCAATTTTGTTTTCGGTTTTCTTTTTTATAGCGTTAAAAGTTAGGTTTTTTTTTACAGTGGATTACCACTTTTATTGAAAATTCATTAATTGTTATTCGTGGATTACCACATTAGGCTATTAGCCAGGTTTCGTTTTTGGTGGATTACCACTTTTATTGAAATTTCATTTATTGTTATTCGTGGATTGCCACATTAGGCTATTAGCCATTAAGTTTCGTTTTTGGTGGATTACCACTTTTATTGAAAATTCATTAATTGTTATTCGTGGATTACCACATTAGGCTATTAGCCATTAAGTTTCGTTTTTGGTGGATTACCACTTTTATTGAAATTTCATTTATTGTTATTCGTGGATTGCCACATTAGGCTATTAGCCATTAAGTTTCGTTTTTGGTGGATTACCACAGTTTATGAACAATATGTTTGTGTTTTCAAAATTACAAAATCGAATTCTATCGAAGGTAATTTTAGTGAACGGATTCCCGTTTTGAGTTTTGTTTTTGTTAATACGGATTCCCGTAAGTAATTTAGTTTCCCTTTTACCTGACCAGTTTTACAGGGAGTGTTTTTTTTGTTTTCAGATCCTGAGAGACATGATAGTCATTGGTAGGGGCTTGCTTCATACGGTTGTTTTCCGGTGAAGTAAGTTACTAACTTGAGGGAGGCAGAACAGCAATTAATCGTCTCGGTTGTCTCTACCAGTAATTTTTATCAAAAATATTAATCAAATTAATATAACTGGACTTTAAAAAACTTCTTGCTTCATTTACCTCACTTTATTTGTTTTTTTACCTTGCCATTGATAAAATATTGTGTATCATTAGTAGTAGTAGTAGTTGTAGTAATAGTGGTAGTAGTAGTAGTATTAGTAGTAGTAGTAGTAGTAGTATCATTATTTTTATTATTATTATTATCATTATTATTATTAGTAGTAGTAGTAGTAGTAAATTTATATTATTATTATTATCATTATTATTATTATTATTATTGAGATTATTATTATTATTGAGATTATTATTATTATTATTATTATTATTATTATTACCAGTAGTAGTAGTA
>NC_090733.1:59764787-59769787 GCF_036898095.1 Palaemon carinicauda
ATTATTTCTCGGTCGAAGACCCTACTTCAAACAAATTATTTCTCGGTCGAAGACCCTACTTCAAACAAATTATTTCTCGGTCGAAGACCCTACTTCAAACAAATTATTTCTCGGTCGAAGACCCTACTTCAAACAAATTATTTCTCGGTCGAAGACCCTACTTCAAACAAATTATTTCTCGGTCGAAGACCCTACTTCAAACAAATTATTTCTCGGTCGAAGACCCTACTTCAAACAAATTATTTCTCGGTCGAAGACCCTACTTCAAACAAATTATTTCTCGGTCGAAGACCCTACTTCAAACAAATTATTTCTCGGTCGAAGACCCTACTTCAAACAAATTATTTCTCGGTCGAAGACCCTACTTCAAACAAATTATTTCTCGGTCGAAGACCCTACTTCAAACAAATTATTTCTCGGTCGAAGACCCTACTTCAAACAAATTATTTCTCGGTCGAAGACCCTACTTCAAACAAATTATTTCTCGGTCGAAGACCCTACTTCAAACAAATTATTTCTCGGTCGAAGACCCTACTTCAAACAAATTATTTCTCGGTCGAAGACCCTACTTCAAACAAATTATTTCTCGGTCGAAGACCCTACTTCAAACAAATTATTTCTCGGTCGAAGACCCTACTTCAAACAAATTATTTCTCGGTCGAAGACCCTACTTCAAACAAATTATTTCTCGGTCGAAGACCCTACTTCAAACAAATTATTTCTCGGTCGAAGACCCTACTTCAAACAAATTATTTCTCGGTCGAAGACCCTACTTCAAACAAATTATTTCTCGGTCGAAGACCCTACTTCAAACAAATTATTTCTCGGTCGAAGACCCTACTTCAAACAAATTATTTCTCGGTCGAAGACCCTACTTCAAACAAATTATTTCTCGGTCGAAGACCCTACTTCAAACAAATTATTTCTCGGTCGAAGACCCTACTTCAAACAAATTATTTCTCGGTCGAAGACCCTACTTCAAACAAATTATTTCTCGGTCGAAGACCCTACTTCAAACAAATTATTTCTCGGTCGAAGACCCTACTTCAAACAAATTATTTCTCGGTCGAAGACCCTACTTCAAACAAATTATTTCTCGGTCGAAGACCCTACTTCAAACAAATTATTTCTCGGTCGAAGACCCTACTTCAAACAAATTATTTCTCGGTCGAAGACCCTACTTCAAACAAATTATTTCTCGGTCGAAGACCCTACTTCAAACAAATTATTTCTCGGTCGAAGACCCTACTTCAAACAAATTATTTCTCGGTCGAAGACCCTACTTCAAACAAATTATTTCTCGGTCGAAGACCCTACTTCAAACAAGTAGAGTTGAATATTATTGCTGCATCGGCAGAATTCAATTTATTGTCCGATTTCTCAAATTTACGGACAATTCCCTTTACTGGGTTGCTACATTCAGCTAGCAAGTCGGCGAAGTTCATCAGGTAGGTGAAGAATACAGTTCAGGTTAAGACTCAATGTATTTAACACAAGTACAAGTGATACTCAAAAAATACAAAGGACAAAGCAAAGAGTAGATCGCGACGTGTTTCGGAACTGCTTGCTCCCTCTTCAGGCGAGAAGTGAGACTGTGGCTAGATCAGGGGCCTTATATATCCCGGCGCTGGTTCGTAGGAAGGGGCCTCGAATTTTGATTAGCCGAGTGGAGATTATAGGCTCGGGTCGTTGAGGTACAACAAGCTCGGCTCGGTCTCCCAGGCTGAGAGGTGGGAAGGGATCCTGAATTCTGATTGGTCAGGACACGCGCCGAGACAGCCAAAAAGTCAGGCAAGCTCCTCTCTCGCTCAGAGGACTGAGCTGAGAGAGAAAGCCGAGTTTCCTGATTGGCTGAGGCGCACGCTGAGACGGGCTCAGAGTCAGGCAGCCCATTCCCGTGCTCAGCAGATTGGGATTCCGGACCTTGCTTGCCGCCAAAATCAGCGCTCGGCCGGACGATTTCTTCATTGGTAGGAGTGTCAGGATCCTGTTCTTGATTCCTAGCGTTGATGCGACGACATGATGGCAGGAGAAACATCTCTTGAGTCATATTCAATGCTGGTTTCTCTTTCTGGATGAATAGGGCTTCCAATATTCGTAAGCGCCTGCTGTCTGGGGCGCTGCCGATAATCTTGGTATTAGCGACGATGTCTGCTTGACTAATCTGGGTGTTGTGTCGCTGTAGGGCGTGATTCCTTATAACACCTTGTTGGACGTGACATGAAATCCTCTTTGAAAGCTTCATTGTAATCATACCGATGTATTTGCCGGGGCATCCTCGGACTGGGCATTGATAGGAGTAGACTACATTCATCTTCCTCAGAGGGTCGTTATCAGGCGGCACTGGATTATTTTTCTTAATCAAACTGCGGGTCTTATCAGTCTGATAGTAGATGATAAGTTTCACTTTCGTGGTCTCGTCGGTAGGTGACACGTTGTTGGTGATGATTTCTTTGATGGCCTTCTCATCAAGCTGATATTTCGCGTGCATGAAGCCTCTGTAGTATAGTTTAATATCACTAGATCCGTTGGTGGAGGTGTCGGACCTATCTCTGGTGTTGTCGGACCCCTGGCTGGTGCTGTCGGACCCTTCTACCGCAGAGGACCCATACCACTTGTCAATAGCTGCCCTCACTTCCCGCTGGACTTTCTTGTTGGTATAGCCATTATTGATGAGGACCTGTGTGGCCCTTTCCAGCTCCTTGTGGGTGTCTGTCCATGATGAGCAGTGTAATAAGGCCCTGCGTACAAAGGCGTTGATGGTCGAGGCTTTGTAGCAAGCAGGGCATTCACTCTCGCCATTCAAACACATGCTGAGATTTGTAGGCTTGGTGTAGACAGTGGTGTGAAATCCCTCGTCGGTAGAAGAAATCAAGACATCCAGGAACGGGAGGCTGTTGGCGACGCTGTTTTCGAGGGTGAAGTGGAGGACGTTATTGTCTTCGAAGGTCCTCCTTAAGTTCTAAATGGCTTCGGTAGGAGTAGCTTTGACAAAGGTATCAACAATGTAACGAAAGTAAGCGAGGGGATACTCGACTTAGGAGAAGACCCTCTCCTCTACTACTCCCACATAAAAGTTGGCAAAGAGCACGCCCAAGGGTGAGCCCATTGCCACGCCATCCTTCTGTAGGTACATGTGCCCACGGTGAGTAGTAAAGGGGGCCCTCTTAGTGCAGATGGCAAGGAGGGTCTGGATGGCTTGTTCTGGGATGTTCAATTCCGGTGTCGTCTCGTCCCTGTAGACTCTATCAGCGATAAAGTCGATGGTTTCATCAACAGGGACATTGGTGAACAGAGACTCGACGTCCATCGATGCTATGACACCCTCTCCGCGGACGTCCTTGATCCTCCCTAGGAATTCGGCAGAGGAGGCCACACTGTAGTGGTCGGGGACATATGGTGTCAGAATCGCGTTCACCCTCTTGGCCAGCTGGTATGTCGGCGTAGGGCATTGACTAATGATTGGTCGAAGTGGGTTGCCTTGTTTGTGAGTCTTTACATTGCCGTAGAGGTAACCAGGTCCAAAATCCCCCGAAATCATGGGCAGGTGTACGGCATTGGCTGCAGCGTTAATGGCCTAGATGGTGCGATTTGCCTCCCTCTTGATGTCTTCCACAGGGTTGCTCGTGAGGCGCTCGAATTTAGTCAGGTCCGGCGTGAAGTGAGGGCAGCTATTGACAAGTGGTATGGGTCCTCTGCGGTAGAAGGGTCCAACAGCGCCAGCCAGGGGTCCGACAACACCAGAGATAGGTCCGACACCTCCACCAACGGATCTAGTGATATCAAACTATACTACAGAGGCTTCATGCACGCAGAATATCAGCGGGATGAGAAGGCCATCAAAGAAATCATCACCAACAACGTGTCACTTACCGACGAGACCATGAAAGTGAAACTTATCATCTACTATCAGACTGCTAAGACCCGCAGTTTGATTATGAAGAATAATCAAGCGCCCCCTGATAACGACCCTCTGAGGAAGACGAATGTAGTCTACTCCTATCAATGCCCAGTCCGAGGATGCCCCGGCAAATACATCGGTATTACTACAATGAAGCTTTCAAAGAGGATTTCGTGTCACGTCCAACAAGGTGTTATAAGGAATCACGCCCTACAGCGACACAACACCCAGATCAGTCGAGCAGACATCATCGCTAATACCAAGATTATCGACAGCGCCCCGGACAGCAGGCGATTACAAATATTGGAAGCCCTATTCATCCAGAAAGAGAAACCAGCATTGAATACGACTCAAGAGATGTTTCTCCTGCCATCATGTCATCGCATTAACGCTAGGAATCAAGAACAAGACCCCCAGAATGATGACAACCCCAATCCTGACACTCCTACAAATGAAGAAATCATCTGGCCGAGCGCTGATATTGGCAGCGAGCAAGGTCCGGAATCCCAATCTGCTGAGGGCGGGAATGGGCTGCCTGACTCTGAGCCCATCTCGGTGCGCGCCTCAGCCAATCAGGAAGCTCGGCTCTCTCTCTCAGCTCAGTCCTCTGAGCGAGAGAGGAGCTTGCCTGACTTTTTGGCTATCTCGGCGCACGTCCTAACCAATCAGAATTCAGGATCCCTTCCCACCTCTCAGCCTGGGAGACCGAGCCAAGTTCGTCGTACCTCAGCTACCCGAGCCTATAATCTCCGCTCGGCCAATCAAAATTCGAGGCCCCTTTCTATGAACCAGCGCCGAGATATATAAGGCCCCTGATCTAGCCACAACCTCACTTCTCGCCTGAAGACGGAGCAAGCAGTTCCGAAACGCGTCGCGATCTACTCCTGACTTTGTCCTTTGTATTTTTTGAGTATTACTTGTACTTGTGTTAAATACATCGAGTCTTAACCTGAATTGTATTCTTCACCTACCTGATGAACTTCGCCGACTTGCTAGCTGAATGTAGCAACCCAGTAAAGGGAATTGTCCGTAAAATTGAGAAATTGGACAAGAAATTGAATTCTGCCGATGCAGCAATAATATTCAACTCTATTATTAT
>NC_090733.1:59772287-59791747 GCF_036898095.1 Palaemon carinicauda
TAGTAGTAGTAGTAGTAGTAGTAGTAGTAGTAGTAGTAGTAGTAATAATATTGTTATTTCTGGGTCGACCTGTGACGCCCGGTGAAAAGGGTCATTCTTATCTCTTTTCTGATATAAATACTTCCAAATATACCAGAGAAAGTTAAAGCATGGAATGCAGAGGTTACTACCCTCGCGCGAGCACCCTAAGGGCGTCGTGTATAAAGATAGGGCTTGTGAAAACCACTATTCACAGGTCATCTTCCATTTAGATCAATCCTTTATCAAAAGGGAGAGCCGCCACAACGGCACTAACCGAACTCTCCTGATCCACTCAGCGACGCCCGCCTCGAGCGCCATCTATACATCCTTCCTTTGGACTCGTGTTTGACAATTACCCTGTTTTTGTGCTCTCGTATTTTGGCTGTTTTTTGGAATTCTTCTACCCCTACGCCAATGTTAAGTACCATAGATTGTTTTGACAGTATTTTTAGTACCGGGCAAGTTAATGTTAAGTAATAGGAAGTGTTTTAATGCGTTCGGCTTTATGCCTTCCCGAGGCCCACGCGGCCATTTTTGTTGTTTACGCTCATTGCGTTTCAGTTTTGCTTGATTTGTTGCCCTTTTGGTACTTTTGTCATTCTAAGTTCCTTTTAATCTTATACTAAGATTATAGGCTGTATGCCAATTAAGTTGAACTGATTTATTATTATCATTGTTGGTACTTTTTTGGTCATTGACGAGTCCGTTTCTTGTTAACGAAGAATAGCGTTCGGTGTTTTATTACAGTTTAGTACCGCCACCTTGGTCGGCGTTTTTCATCACGATTCGATATGTTTTTGACTGTTTTTTACCTCCTCCCTTTCGCTATTCTTCGTTACATTTCTTTTTTATTATTTTCATTCGGACAGATGTGTTTTATATATTGTTGAGGTTCGTGCTATGTTAGATTGATCGTCATAACCGCCGAGTGCGAGAGGCTGGAGTTCCCGTTTTCTTTACCATAGATTCGGGTTCTCCCTCTCTCTATCTCCCCCTTCTGGGAATTTCTTCGTCGTAGACGAGTTTTTTATTTTACAATGTTACTTCATTCTTTCTTGGCTATTGGTTTTGTTATTAGATCCTGTTCGTGTTAGAGTCTATTTTAGGTTAGTTGGCCTGCCTTGCGCTGCCGCCTGTTCCCCCTCCCCCTAGTTCCACCCTCTCCCCGCTCCGGCCTGGGAGTTGGGTCAGGACATCCATCGGACTCAGCCATGAGTTTCACTAATATGAGCTGGGAACGCTCGCTTACCTATTTATCTAGTGCGCCCCTTCGGCAAGGAATCCTCCCCTCGTTGGCCCTCCGCACCTTGACTCCGGCTACGGCCCTTAGTTTCACACGACAATCAGATATCTCCCCCTTTTTGTTTTACTCTCTGGTGGCAACCTACCGGAGATCCTTTCGGAGATCGAGTTATTGAATTATTCTTACTGTATCCCTTAGTTGGATTAAGGATCTAAACCCCCCCCCCCCCCCCCCCGCCGGGCCTCCGTCGCCCTACGGCGCTCTCCTATTCCAATATGCCATACTCTTATCACTAATTACTTCGGAGCTCCGGCTCCTCTATATGCATATACTGTAGAGTATTCTCTCATACTATTTATCATTGTAGCAATTACGGCGGAGCTCCGGCTCCTTATATTACACGACCCCATTTCTGCACAAGAAATCCTATGCATTCAAAGTGATGCCCTTCGGCCTCAGCATCGCCCCCAGGATATTTACAAAGCTAGGGGAGACGGTGCTAGAACAGCTCAGGAGCCAGGGAATCATGGTGATAGCTTATCTGGACGACTGGCTCATCTGGGCACAGACGATTCAAGACTGCCACAAGGCTACAACCAAAGTGGTTCAGTTTCTGCACAAGATAGGAATTCAAGTCAACTTACAGAAATCTCGCCTCCAACCAGCAAGCAAATTCGAATGGTTAGGCATCCGCTGGGACCTCACAAGTCACGAACTGTGTCTTCCTCCCAGAAAGGTCAAAGAGATAGCTTCGAAGACAAGGCACTTCATCAGGAACAAACAGGTTTCAAGAAGAGCCTTAGAAAGAGTTCTAGGCTTACTCCAATTTGCTTCAGTGACAGACCTCTTATTGAAGACCAAACTCAAAGACATCAACCGAGTTTGGAGAAAGAGAGCAACAACCCGATTACGAGACAAGATATCAAAGATCCCCTCAGTCTTAATACGAAGACTCCGGCCATGGTCAAAACCAGAGAACCTCTCCAAATCAGTCCCTCTGCAATTCCCTCCTCCACGGGTGACGATTGACACAGACGCGTCTCTCAGTGGTTGGGGGGGGGGGCTACTACAAACACCAGATGTTTCAGGGCTCTTGGTCCCCTGCGATGAAACAGTTCCACATCAACGTGTTAAGAGGCCATGGCAGTATTACTGACCTTAAAACGACTATCCCCTCCACGCTCCACTCACATCAGGATAGTCTCCGACAGCACGGCAGTAGTTCACTGCATAAACAGAGGCGAATCAAAATCTCCCAATCTAAATCAAGTCCTGGTCATAATCTTTACCTTGGCAACCGAAAAGAACTGGTTCCTGTCAGCCACTCACCTAGCAGGAGTCCAGAACGTGATAGCGGACTCACTATCCAGGACAAAAGCACTAGAATCAGAATGGTCCCTAGACATGAATTCATTCCGGTGGATCTCCAGACTGGTTCCCGGTCTCCAGGTAGACTTATTTGCGACACAGCTCAACCATAAACTTCCCTGTTACGTGGCCCCGAACCTGGACCCTCAGGCTTGTGCTATGGACGCATTAGCCCTGGATTGGAACCGTTGGAAGAAAATTTACCTATTCCCTCCGGTGAATCTTCTGATGAAAGTTTTACCCAAGCTACGCTCCTTCCACGGAGAGGTGGCTTTGGTAGCACCTCATTGGCCGAAAAGCAGCTGGTTTCCTCTCCTCCTAGAGTTGAAACTTCGCCCATTCCGGATCCCATTCCCCAAGCTGACCCAAGTGGTCCAAACACGGACTGTGTCAGATTCCTCAAGGATAGCGCAAACCCTAACTTTGTGGATTTCATGAAATTTGCAGCCCATAAGGACGCAAATATTGACCCGGAAAATGTCCTCTTTATCGAATCACACAAAAGAGACTCCACACTTAGACAATATGATTCGGCTGTTAAGAAACTAGCAGAATTTCTAAAGAATTCAGAAGAAACTCGAATGACCCCGAACCTGGCCATTTCGTTCTTTAGGTCCCTTTTTGACAAGGGCCTAGCAACTAGTACTATAACCACGATCAAATCAGCTTTGAAAAAGATCTTCTATGTGGGTTTCAATATTGACCTAGCGGATTCCTATTTTTCATCCATTCCAAAGGCCTGTGCTAGGCTCAGACCTTCTGTTTGTCCACAGAAGGTCTCATGGTTTCTGAACGACGTCCTCAAGCTCGCGTCAGACACCAATAACGAATCCTGCTCTTACATATCGCTTCTTAGGAAGACCTTATTTCTCACAGCCATGGCCTCAGGTGCTAGAATCTCGGAATTAGCAACTCTCTCCCGTAATCCTGAAAACCTAGATTTCCTCCCATCAGGAGAAGTACTACTCTCTCCAGATAGAGCTTTCTTAGCCAAGAATGAGGACCCAAAAAATAGGTGGTCCCCTTGGAAAATTATTCCTCTACCCCAAGATGCTTTTTTGTGTCCAGTCGCTATGCTTCGGGCCTTTTTAGCTAGGACTGCATCACGCTCTTCTGGCCCCTTGTTTGTCAGGGAACAAGGGGGTACTATTTCCATCCAAGGCATCAGACAGCAAATCCTTTATTTTATCAAGCAAGCTAACCCGGAATATTTTCCACATGTACATGATATCCGGGCTGTCGCCACCTCCATCAATTAGTTTCAGAACATGGATTTTGATGACCTTAAGAAGTACACGGGTTGGAAATCCCCGATGGTTTTCAAACGCCACTTTTTAAAGAACTTACAGGCCCTTAAATTCCCTACTATTGGAGCTGGGAGTGTCATCTCCCCCAAATAATTTCTTACCTTTCTTCCTTTCGTCCTCTCGTCCTTCTCCCTCCTCCCTGCCACACTCACCGCGATGCCTCTCACCTTGGTCGGTGTTTTAGCCTCATTGCTATGTTATGTCGGTGGTTTAGCCCCATTATTATATTATGTCATGTTGCCTTGGTCATTTTGGTAGCTATCATTTTGGATTGTATATTTTTTGGTATCCAAGGGTATTGTACAGTTTGCCATGTTTTTGTACCCATTTTATGTAATATGTTTTGCCTCTTGCCATTTTTGATTACCATTTGCTACCTATGTTTCTGGTCTAGGCCAGTATGACGTTTTTGAGCTTTTGTACAGTATACTTTACTTGTTCCTTCATGGCATTGTTTAATTCTTAAGGATTTGTTAGTTTGTATGTGACAGTATGTTCCTTAATGTATAACCTCCAGTTGCATAACGTTTTTACTTTACCTTTTGTTTTGTGGGCTTGGAAGGCATTCTCTGGTACATTTTCACCGGGCGTCACAGGTCGACCCAGAAAAGGGATTTTGACGTAGGAAAAATCTATTTCTGGGGAGATACCTGTGACGCCCGGTGAAACCCTTCCCTGGTTTTTCCCCATCCCTTTCCTTTCCAAGCAATCTCATATAGAAGGATGTGTAGATGGCGCTCGAGGCAGGCGTCGCTGAATGGATCAGGTGAGTTCGGTTAGTGCCGTTGTGGCGGCTCCCCCTTTTGATGAAGGATTGATCTAAATGGAAGATGACCTGTGAATAGTGGTTTTCACACGCCCTATCTTTATACACGAGCCCCTTAAGGTGCTTGCGCGAGGGTAGTAACCTCTGCATTCCATGCTTTAACTTTCTCTGGTATATTTGGAAGTATTTATATCAGAAAAGAGATAAGAAGGACCCTTTTCACCGGGCGTCACAGGTATCTCCCAAGAAATAGATTTTTCCTTCGGCAAAATCCCTTTTTTATTACTATTGATTATTTTTATTATTAATATTATTACTATTATTATTATTATCATTATTATTAATATTTTTATTATTATTATAATTATTATCATCATTATTATTATCATTATTATCATTATAATTATTATCATCATTATTATTATCATTATTATCATCATTATAATTATTGTTATTATTATTATTATAAGTATTATAAGTATTATTTAAGTTATTGTTATTATTAATATTATTATTAATATTTTCATTATTATTATTATTATTATTATTATTATTATTATTATTATTATTACTATTATTAATATTATCCTTATTATTACTATTATTATTATTATTACTATTTTTATTATTATTATCATTGTTGTTGATGTTGTTGTTGTTGTTGTTGCTGCTGCTTCTGTTGTTGTTGCTGTTATTATTCTTGTTATTATTATTATTATTATTATCATCATTCTTATTGCTGCTACTGTTATTGTTTTTGTTGTTCTTTTCATTATTCCTATTATTTTTATTATTATTAATATTATCATTATTGTATTATTATTATCATTGTTTCTAATGTTATTATTTTTATCATTATTATTATTATTATTTTTATTATTATTATCCTATAATCAATATTATTATTACTATCACTATTATTATTATTTATATTATTATTATCATGCCCCCTGTGGCCGCGGGGGCATAAAAACAATTAGAATAGCGCCAACGTTATCCCTGCGTGTCGTAAGAGGCAACTAAAAGGGACGGGACAAGGGGGCTGGGAACTCCCTCTCCTGTATATAATCCTGCGAGACGTCAACAAAGAGATGGAGCTGGGGGGAGAGTGACTACTCCCCGCACTCTAGTTTTGGGGTGTTTGAATGTGCGTGGATGTAGTATGATAGAGAGTAAAAGATGTGAGGTTGGAAGTATGTTTAGGAATAGAAGGATGGATGTATTGGCCTTGTGTGAGACAAAGATGAAAGGAAAGGGTGAAGTGATGTTTGGTGAAATGTCTGGTACTCTACCAGACATATCCCCTTTGGGATTGAAAGGGGAAGAGCGAGAGAGGGTGTGGCTTTATTGCTGAGTGAATGGATGACAGGTAAAGTAGTGGAATAGAAGGAGATATCATGTAGGTTAATGTGGGTAAGGGTTAGGTTGGGTAGGGAATGTTGGGCGTTTGTCAGTGCGTATGGGCCATGTAGTGAGAAAAGTGAAGAAGAGCGGAATGAGTTCTGGAATGAATTAACTAGGTGTGTAGAAGGACTGGGTAGAAGGAATTATGTAGTTGTCATGGGTGACTTAAATGCTAGAGTGGGCGCTGGAGAGGTAGAAGGTGTCATTGGAAGTATGGCGTACCAGGTGAAAATGAGTGTGGTGAGAGACTGGTAGATATGTGTGTTGAACAAGAGATGGTAATAAGTGCTAGCTTTTTCAAAAAGAAAGATAAAAACAAGTATACATGGGTAAGAGTGGCTAATGGAAGAGTATTAGGAAGGGCATTAATGGATTATGTGTTGATAACTAAAAGAATATTTGGAATATTGAAAAACGTGCACGTGTTTAGGGGTATGGCTAACATAAGGTATGTCTGATCATTTTTTGGTGGAAGGAAAATTAGTTGTAGCAAAAGAATGGGGGAATAGAGTAGGTGGATGTAAAAGGGAGCTAGTGAAGGTTGAAGAGCTAATAAAACCTGGGGTAAAAAGTAAATATCAGGAAAGGTTGAAAATGGCATATGACGAAGTGAGTGTAAGAGAAACTGGTAATTTAGAGGAGTGGAAGTTAGTACAAGAAAATTTTGTTGGGATTGCAAGTGATGTGTGTGGCAAGAAGGTTGTTGGCGGCAGCATGAGGAAGGGCAGTGAATGGTGGAATGAAGGAGTGAAGGTAAAAGTGGAAGAGAAAAAGAGGGCTTTTGAAGAATGGCTGCAGAGTAGTGAACCCTCGTTTATCGCGGTAGATAGGTTCCAAACCCGGCCGCGATAGCTGAAAATCCGCGAAATAGGGACACCATATTTACGTATTTATTTAACATGTATATTCACTTTTAAAACCTTCCCTTTATGTAGTACTGTTAACAAACTACCCTTTAATGTACAGACCACTTAATGCATGTACTACAGTACCCTAAACTAAAACAGGCACAAATATTAAAGGCGATTTTATATCATGCGTTTCCTAAACACGCCAAAAAGCATGATAAAAAATGACAACCAATGTTTTGTTTACGTTTATCTCTGATCATAATGAAGAAACAGACGCATTTACACATCTGTGTGTAGGTTAGTTTTTGCATCGACAGCAATCTTATCAAGTATTGATTATATGTTGATTTTGTTATTACCAATGTTTTACTTAATTTTTCTTAGGACTTCCAAATAAATGAAATGAATGCCATTTATATAATGTTTTTCTTTATGACGCCGCCTGAAACGGAAACCTTCCATTCGTTTACTGTACGCTCCATCTTCGATCGTAATAAACAAACGAAGGCATTAAACGCGCATGATGAAAGTGATAAATAATGATATTAAAAGCTTTTAGTAAATATGTTATTACAAATATTATTTACCGTATCTATATAAAATCCTACATATGTAGCAAAGCAGGAAATTTTTTTTTTTTTTTTTTTTTTTTTTTTGGCGTTTAATCAACAATAACAAACTGCCGCTAATGACCGAATGATAATTTACGATAATTCTAAACTGTTACTAAAGATGATTCTCCATTTCATACCCAAAATACTTTTCCTAACTTCAGTTATAAGTCAACTTGTACCCCCCCCCCCTCAATTATGAAACCATCTAAAAAAAAAAAGTCAGAGAAGAAGAAAGTACTAGGCCGATTTTTAAAGTTGTCGAACAATTAAGTTACCACTATAACGTTCGATGTGACATAGTGCGAGATTGGAGAAAGTAAGGAAAATTGAATCATGATTGATTTTCATTATAAATGAAACTTTGTGAAGCAACAAAGATTTCATTTGTTAGTGAGATAGAGGTAAGGAATGAGAGGTAGTGAAAAGTAGCCCACAGAGAGAGAGAGAGAGAGAGAGAGAGAGAGAGAGAGAGAGAGAGAGAGAGAGAGAGAGAGTTGTTTTTGTACACGCATATTCTTGAGACCGGCAGCTAGACGGCAGCTGATCTGATCACAGCCAAAAGTAAAACAAAAAGAAGTCAACAATACTCGATTTTTAAAACACACCCGAAATTTAAAAACAAAAGTACACGCTTTCTTAATGTGCAATCAACTATTTAACTTGTTGACTGCGATGTGCTCCACATATGGTTCACAGGGGACTCTCTGAATGAGCGATGTGTACCCTATATGGTACACATGCTAAGAATTATATATGTTTTTCAAGTATCCAAAATTTATCAAAATGGGCTTTTTTTTACCAAAATATTATTGTAATATATTGGAAATTAATAAAAATAAACTAGAACATTAACTAAACACTTTATTTATTACTGAAAATAATCTTCACATGCTGGCAAAAGGGGCATATTTTTTTTAATTCTTTCTTTCTTTCAGTAAAAAGAAATAGAAATCATTATCATTAGATCAATAAAAATGCTATCCTTTTAACCCTAGATTATATTTATATAAATTCATTGGAAAAATAAATCAGTTTGGTAAACATTTTACTTCTGAAGAAAAAATAGTGTCCTTTTCTTGGTGAAAAAATATCCACGTATGATGAAGGAAATCATGTAGTATTTAGAGTACAAGTATAAAATTAAAATTTTTTTCTGTTTTGCTTCTACATAAGAAAAACCAATAAAATACACAAATTCATATTCGTTAAACTGAATGTTTCAAGATGAAACAACTGAGACAAAGGAAAGGTTTACCCTCACAATTCTCACATTATGTGTTTACTCTTCGTGCTTTCTTTCGAGCTACAGAACTTCCTTTATTTTGTGACAGTATCTCATAACAGGAATGACAAAGCCTTCTTGTCTTGGCTTTGGGGCCAGTAGCTTCAGTCAGAGAATGTTTTCTGTATGCATATGTACGCTTTTGCGTATATACAGTGTGTATATATATAATATAAAGGAGTAAGTAGAAATGACAGAGAAAGTAATACTTACACACACACTCACTCACACACACACACACACACACACACACACACACACATGATGTCGGGAATTTCGACCCGATCAATCGAAATTCCCGCCATTTGACTCCACCTACGACTACGTCAAATTGGAGGGAGAGGAGAAACTCGCGGGCGAATGAATGTAATTCCAGACGTGAACGTTTAGAGCCAAAAGGGGAAACCACCTGGTAGGAAGGCGCTGAGACTAATAAAATCAATTGCTGGTAATTTAAGATTAGGAAAAATAAAGTCATTCTGTTGTAACATGATAAAAAAATCCAATCTAGAAATTTAGGTTCAGGACAAATTGCGCCAAAAAGGTGACGTCGGAGGTTGCAAGGATAGCTCGTCCTCTTTGATCCAACGTCCCCAACCGAAGTAAGTCCCCTCTAATTGTTATCTCTCCTCTCTACCTTGTGTACCAGGTTGGTTGTAGTAGAAGTTTGTGTGCAAGACGTTTAGTTTTTTATATCGCAGTTTAGTGTAGAGATCCTTGTGATTGGGGATCTGAATCCTGAGTTAAATAAGAATAGGGATATTTGGTGTGTGATTCGTTGTGTATTGAATTCGAAATGGCACTATTTTCACTTTGTTAATGAGTCCGGTGTGGACTTTGTGCTTGAAGAGCACATGCTACATTACCTAGGGTCAGTCTTTTTTCAGTAAGTCTTGTGAATGCTTAAGAATGTTGTTTGTCTTTATCAGAGTTTATTTTTGTAATAAAATTGTAAATTTTATCGCCGTATTTTAGTTAACTCCTGGAAAGTTTTGGGAATCCTGCCTCTTCAAGGCCTTGCGATCCGCCCAGTACATCGGGCAGATTTAATAAACTGGTGAAAATCACAACATTTGGTCCTTCGAACCGGATCGCAAGCGCTTCCCAGAGCCGGACAGGACTAATTTAAAATATGAGCTTTTGAGAGAGAGAGAGAGACGAACAATTAAGGTCCTCTACGTCCCGATGTGCGATTACCCACGTGGGTCAGTTCTTTGAGTCTCTTCTTAACGTTAAATTATCCTTTATTCCTTGCCTTGTCCAACCCCCCAAACGTAAAGTAAAGTAATTAAGATGGCTGTGTCCACGATCGTGCATATCGAGGCGTCGATGGGCCTACTGGAGGATTTGCTAAGCGAAACGCAAAGGGCGCTGATAGAGACTTACTCCGAGTCCGTTTACCAGAATTTGGTAACGGAGTTGCAGGCAGAGGTCCGACAGCTTAAAGAGCTATACAAGAGCCAGCGCGTCAAGCTAGAAACTAGTTTCGAAGCCCGAATTAGGCATATGTTAGGTGAAGCGACACGCGCTTCCACTCTATTGTACAATAGAATAGATAAAGTGAAAGGCCCTTCAACGGGGAATGTTGCCCTCCCCAGGTTGAAGCCGCTGCCTCTCCCCACGTTTGAAGGGGAAGTGCAAGAGTACGCATCGTACCGTGAACTATTCACGATCCACGTGGATCGAAGAGCTGATTTAGACGAAGTGTCTAAATTCACGTATTTATTGGGGACGTTGGGCAAAGAGCCGCTCCGGATTATCAAATCTCTGAGTGTAACCGCCGCGAACTATAGTGTAGCATTAGATTTATTAGATAAGCAGTATGGCAACGTGCACCAAACGCTCGTGATTCTGCACCGCAAGTTAGCAAACATCTTTGTGCCGTCACTAAACCCAGTAGAATTAAAAAGGTTCCGTTTTGAGTTGACCATCATTATTGAGCAAATCAAAAGACTTAGTACCAATGACTTAGGCCAGGGCATGGTCATGAGCCTCATTAATCAAAAATTGTCAGAGGGAAAACTATACCGCAAGGTGGTAGAGCATTTGAGGAAATGCGACTATACGTTGGACGAGTTTTTTGAGGCAATAGATTTCATAGTAAGAATGTTAGAAGACGATGCATTGCAGAGAGGCGACAGTCTTGAGAGTGACAAAAGACCAGACAGTAGTGTAAGACCGAAAACCCATCCCATCCAACATAATTCCTGCCCATTTTGTAGCGAACGGCATCCGCCTCACGGATGTCGCCAAGTGACAGACGTAGCTGCTAGACGTCGCATTTTACTAAAAAGGGGTCTTTGTTTCAATTGCACGAAATCAGGCCATCGTAGCGATAAATGTCCCGTATCAAATTCCTGTAGAAACTGTAATGCTAAGCACCATACTGCGATTTGCGACGCGGGTAGACCGCAATCAATCCCTAGTCATAGTAATAGTCAATCAACAACGTCCCGCCCCGTAGTAAATGCGACGCCTGCACCGAACCAAAATGCCCCCCGTCCGTCTAAGGTTAAAGTAGAATCTAAGCCGTGCACGAGCGCAAAGATCGCGCAGAGGTCTGATGTGGACCTCCCATGCACTATCTTGCCAACAGCCATGGCAGGTATTCAACAAAGGCAAGGTAGTAAGCGAGTCCGCCTATTTCTCGACTCAGGAAGCCAGAGGAGCTTCATCTCTGCAAAAATTGCCCGTCAATTAGGCCTACCGGTGGTAGGAAGAGTATCCTTGAATATAGCTTCGTTTGGTTCCGAGGAAATAAGCGGCCAATACGATGTAGTAAGTTGCAGGGTTGAAATGGGGAAAAGAATCGTGCGTATGAAATTGGTGGCACACGAACACGTGGACGTCCCGATACATAACGTGGGTTATGTTAAAGTTAGACAGCATCTGTTGACCAAGGGAGTCACGTTAGCCGATCCAGCAAACCAATCAGATACCATGAAGAACGTTCACATATTAGTTGGGGCTGATTATTTTAGCTATTTTGTCATAGGTGTAGAAAAAGTAGATGGGATAAATCTTTTCTTAACGCATAATGGTATGTCCCCGTACGGGAAGGTGCCACAGTGGCTGTTCCAAGGGGAAAAGGTCGAACAAGTAAGAACGTTGAGAGTGTGCAGAATCACGGACGAGCCATATCTGTATGATGTGGATGAGTGGTGGCGATTAGACCGTGTTGGTATCGCCCCATCTGAGCAATACACTGTTCGCGAGGCCGAGGCCGTGCGAAAGGTATCGCAAAGCGTTGTAAGAAAACCTGAGGGATATCAGGTTAGCCTACCATTCGGATCGGATGCTAGGCCAGAAACAAATTATCGTAACGCTATGGCGCAGTTGGAGTCGTTGCAGACAAAATTCAGAAAGGATAGGGAATATCTTGAACAATATCAGGGAGTGATAGATAAGTATCTCGAAGCAGGTTTTATATCAGAAGTGAAAAATCCCGTAGTGGAAGGTTATTACATGCCACACTTTGGTGTTAAGAAAGACAGCCGTACCACCCCCCTTAGAATCGTGTTCAATGCCTCTGCCAAGTCACAAGGTTGCAAGTCCTTGAATGAATGTCTTTTACCTGGGCCCAATTTGGTAGAAGTAGCATATAGTTTAATTATAAGGTTTAGGTTGAATCGATATGCCATGTTAGCCGACATAAGTAAAGCATTCCATCGTGTTTTGTTAGATCCTCGTGATGCCAAATACACACGATTTCTGTGGCGCAAGGCAGCTGGTCGAGCGCTTACCTTCGCCTTTAGAGTCGTGGTGTTCGGCATCACAGCTAGTCCATTTTTGCTACAGCAAATATTAAACTGTCATTTTAAAGAGGAAGGGCGCCCAGATTTAGTAAAATCTTTTTATGTCGATAATTATCTGGCCACGTTTGAAGATATAGAACATATGAGGCAAGAGCATGAGTCTGTTCATAACATCTTAAAAAGGGCGGGTATGCCCTTAGAAGGGTGGGCCAGTAATCACTTGGCCTTCGATAGCGAGAAACAGTGGAGTGAGCCTGTGAGTGTGAACGTGCTCGGGCTGCGATGGGCCCGGGACGTGGACAGATTGTGTGTGAAAGAAAGCAAAGGGATCTGTGAGTTGGGGGAGGGATGGGTGCCCACGAAGCGTAGGGTACTTTCCCTATTAGTCTCCATATATGATCCGATAGGTTTGATAAGCCCATTATTTGTAAGGGGAAAGCTTTTCCTTCAACAACTATGGGAGGATAATGTAGGTTGGGATGATGTTTTAGGAAAAGAGAGGGCTAAAGAGGCAAGTGAATTGTTGAATGATTTGAAAGCGGTGAGCGACATCACCTTTCAAAGATCAATAGGAAAAAGAGGCTTACAACTTCATGTGTTCACCGATGCTAGCAGTAAGGCATATGGAGCAGTAGCATATACTAGGGACGAATGCAATCGGGTAAGTCTGGTAACGAGTAAAACCCGGATCACTCCGAAAGGGATGAGCAAGCTGACGATCCCTAAGCTAGAGTTGCTGGCCTTATTGTTAGGCAGCAGACTAGCAAGAACGCTCAAGGATCTGATCGAGCCACGGGAAATAGTAATGTGGACCGACAGTAAGGTAACGTTGGCGTGGGTAGCATCGCCCGATGCTAGGTCTAATAAAAATGTGTTTGTTTCTAACAGAGTGGCGGAAATTAATTTTATTCAGCAGGTTTGTAGTTTCACTCTGAACCATGTCCCTAGTCAGCAGAACCCTGCCGATATCCTATCCCGAGGCGCAACGGCTCAACAATTGCAAGCTAACCCCCTGTGGAGGAACGGTCCAGAATTTCTCAGGACCACGGGAAGGCCTGTTCCTTGCGAGGAGGAAGATTTACTACATCAAACTCACATAGTAGCGGCGGTGCAGGAGTTGAGGGAGGAGATGTGTCCTACCCCCCCAGGCGAGATTTGGGACGTCCTGAAGAGGGAAGTAGGGTTCCAATTCTTGTTACGAGTAGCCAGACTAGTTTTAAAGTTTGCTAAGATAGAACGGCATCCGTTCAGTATTGTTGTAAAATTAGAGCAAAAACATTATTTGCCTACTGTTTATGCCTACTTAGAGGGCGGAGTCAGACCCCCTCGTGAAGTTGCTAATTTTGCTAGACAATTGAATTTAGTTTTGGTAGATAATCTCATCTGCACCAGGGGACGAGTGTCCCATGTAGGAGAAACTGATCATTTAATTCTCTTGCCAGCCAAGGGGCATTTGGTTAGGATGTATCTAAATTATTTACATCAGTTACATTTGCATTGTGGGGTGAATACTCTAATAGGTATCTTTCGACAGAAATGTTGGGTGGCGGGTCTACGTTCCATTGCGAAGCGAACCGTGCGGCAATGCCCTGAATGCAAGCTGGCCTTCCAGCCTCTAACGAGACAGCCACCACCACCCCCCCTGCCAAAGGAAAGGATCACCCTCACAAAACCGTTCACGGCGGTCGGAGTGGACCACACAGCAGCAATACACACGGAAACACGGCCAGGGTATATACTTATCGTAACTTGCATGGCCAGCAGAGCCGTGTACCTTGACTTCTGTCCCTCTTTGGAAGCAGAAGAATTCGTGTTGGCACTTAGACGGTTTAGCGCCACCCACAGTGCCCCACAGCTCATCATGTCCGATAACCATCAAACCTTCAAGGCTGCCAGCCACCTCCTGCAGGGACTTTATGAAGAGGATGAAGTCCAGCAGTTCCTGAGGAAAACTGGCATAAAGTGGCGGTTTCAGACGCCCCGTGCACCTTGGAAGGGTGGGTTCTTCGAGCGTTTGATAGGAGTAACGAAACGGACCCTCCAGATAGCCCTCGGAAAGAAGTACCTGCCGGACGCCCACGTGCTAACCCTCGTGAAAGAAGCAGAAGCAGTGGTGAATAATCGACCGCTCATGTACAGCGGTGACGAGCGCGAGGATGAAGTCCTCACCCCCTCCCATTTGATAAGAGGACACCAAGTCCACCTCATGGCCCCGATCTTACCGGACGACCATCTCAACGCAACCTTCACCTCTCGGAAGCTACGTGATCGTTACGTAAGATTGACAGATTCGCTCAAAGCCTTTAGGGAACGCTGGAGAAAGGAATACTTGAGTGCCTTGAGGGCCCGGCACGACAGTCGGCCCGGGGAACCCTCCAAGCTGCACCCCGGAGACATCGTGCTAGTGAAGCAGGACAATAAGAAGAGAGCGACTTGGCCACTGGGACGTGTCGTGGAGACGTATCCTGACGACAACGGAGTCGTACGCTCGGCGAAAGTGTTGTTTGAGGGTGTCGAATCGCTGCGAGCTGTCAGCCACCTGGTTCCCCTAGAAATAGCCCCCTCTGAGGATGACCATGAAGGAGACGACGGCGATGACGGAGAAGAGGGAGCGTACAGTTCGACGGCCGGAATGCCAGGGATAGCGGAGACGTCTGGGAACGACCAGGATATGGCAACAGCTACGACAACTCAACAACCAGCCACAGGAACGGACGACAACGACGAGAAAGGTGAGAACTATGCCGTTAGTGAAAGAAGTGAAAATGAAAATGAAACAGAGCAGACGAACGCACAAGGACGTTCTGCACGCCCATTGAGAAGGGCTGCCGCGAAACAGCGAGAACTAATGGACTGTCTACTGAAAGGTGACGATATATAAAAAGTAGCTGTAAACTGTAAGTGAAAAGGGGGCGTGTTCTATCTGGAAGGTAGGGAGGGTGGAGTTTGTGAGGTGTGCGTGAATCTGCGGAGGTTGGAAGTGCTTAGGGGTGGAGTACGGGGACGGGATGGTCTCTCGTGCGTACAGACCGAGCGTTGCACAGAACCAGCCCCTCCCTCTTGTACTCCATTAAGTAACAGCCTGCATGTAGCAACGCTATAGAAGTCTCGATTATTGTGAGTTGAGACAGACTGAATTTGAATTGTCATGTATGTATTTCTGCCATTTCTTGAATTGTCTTAGGCCCATTGCCTAATTGTCGTTGCACTTGAATTATTATGATTGCATTTCTGCCATTTCTTGAATTGTCTTAGGCCCATTGCCTAATTGTCGTTGCACTTGAATTATTATGATTGCATTTCTGCCATTTCTTGAATTGTCTTAGGCCCATTGCCTAATTGTCGTTGCACTTGAATTATTATGATTGCATTTCTGCCATTTCTTGAATTGTCTTAGGCCCATTGCCTAATTGTCTTTGCACTTGAATTATTGTTTGCATTTCTGCCATTTCTTGAATAGTCTTAGGCCCATTGCCTAATTGCTTGCCAATTGAATTCTGTAAAATGTGTACATTATCACTTATTTCTGCTGTTCCTTATGTGTATTACACGAGTGCTTTTGAATTGCTAGGCCCATTGCCTATTTTGATCTGTTATATGACTGTATATTATTGATTGTGTTTATTACCCCGGGGTAACATTGCTGTTGTATATTGTGCGTACTCTGTTCGAGTCGTTGCGGAGCGCTACGCAGCGAGCCTAACAGAGTCTCGGAGTAAGCTACTCCCCTCACCCCGAGTCTAGCTCCATCCAATTGACCGACGTTTCATCGCTCCTTATTTTGGGGCGTGGAGGATGTCGGGAATTTCGACCCGATCAATCGAAATTCCCGCCATTTGACTCCACCTACGACTACGTCAAATTGGAGGGAGAGGAGAAACTCGCGGGCGAATGAATGTAGTTCCAGACGTGAACGTTTAGAGCCAAAAGGGGAAACCACCTGGTAGGAAGGCGCTGAGACTAATAAAATCAATTGCTGGTAATTTAAGATTAGGAAAAATAAAGTCATTCTGTTGTAACATGATAAAAAAATCCAATCTAGAAATTTAGGTTCAGGACAAATTGCGCCAAAAAGGTGACGTCGGAGGTTGCAAGGATAGCTCGTCCTCTTTGATCCAACGTCCCCAACCGAAGTAAGTCCCCTCTAATTGTTATCTCTCCTCTCTACCTTGTGTACCAGGTTGGTTGTAGTAGAAGTTTGTGTGCAAGACGTTTAGTTTTTTATATCGCAGTTTAGTGTAGAGATCCTTGTGATTGGGGATCTGAATCCTGAGTTAAATAAGAATAGGGATATTTGGTGTGTGATTCGTTGTGTATTGAATTCGAAATGGCACTATTTTCACTTTGTTAATGAGTCCGGTGTGGACTTTGTGCTTGAAGAGCACATGCTACATTACCTAGGGTCAGTCTTTTTTCAGTAAGTCTTGTGAATGCTTAAGAATGTTGTTTGTCTTTATCAGAGTTTATTTTTGTAATAAAATTGTAAATTTTATCGCCGTATTTTAGTTAACTCCTGGAAAGTTTTGGGAATCCTGCCTCTTCAAGGCCTTGCGATCTGCCCAGTACATCGGGCAGATTTAATAAACTGGTGAAAATCACAACATATATATATATATATATATATATATATATATATATATATATATATATATATATATATATATACATATATGGAAAATTTTTATCTAAATGGTTGAGTGGGAACTTAGTGCAGGAAAGTCTCCCTACGGCAATTACCCAAAGCTCAACAGGGGAGGATAATGAGCACTTACTCTCGGGACACAAACGCCCTGCTAATACTTTACTGCCATAGTTCACTAACCTTCACTCTTAAATACAAAGGAGGAATTTTTACTGTCCAGAGGCCGGAGAACTCCACACGTTAAATTGGAAATAATTTATGGCCTACTCTAGCTTTGTCAGGGCTAGAGTCATCTCACTCTAAGGCTCTGTTTCGACTCTGTCCCAGTGACCCCAGTGAGATGCTGTACAGGTATCTTAGGTTAATGCAATTAGAGACAGTAAAAAAGGAGGGAACAGTGGAGTATAAAAGTATAAAGTAAAGTTAAATGGGGATCTTCACCTTCAAAGCACTAAGTTAAAGAGCGTACACTCGCTGATACCAACTTACCTATGTCTAGAGTAGGTTACTCTCAACACCTTGGGTACTTCTGACCCATCCCATAGTATAAATTGGTAAAATTTATATAATGCGGTTAAATATACAAAAATGTGTAATCTATTCCAAATGATTTATTACAGTAAAAAGGGATGGAAATAACTCGATGATTTTAACACAACAAAATTAAAAATTGGAAAAAATATCAGTAACTCAATTATAAGTTTTTCATATGATAAAATGAATTAGTGAATTTACAACACAAAAAAATTAAAATGTTAAACGGAATTAACTTGTGGATTAACCCTCAAACAGAATAAATAAGAGTCAAAAAATTCTGATCAACAATTTGTGCGGTAGGCTGCTGTGAGGTCCCAACATGTGGTCAGTAACCTCAAGCAATTACCAAGATAAAAAAAAATGAGTACATTAATTTCCATGCACGCAGCCCGCAAGATGTAATGTCAAAATAATACCTAAACTTAGCTTATGAGAAATAAACTTATCTGAAGGGAGAATGGCCATTAGTTGAACTCACAAGATTTTATATGTTGTGGGCGTCCGTGTCCTAAATGTGGCGGTCTTCAGTTTGCTCACTAGGCCTACAACACTTATTTTGCAGAGTCAACAGTCCCCTCCAACTAGCCCCCAAGACTGGAACCGACGTGCAGTAGAATTAGCAGCTTTGCACTGACACTGGTTATCTGCTTGACCTCCTCTACGTAATCTTGGTTAGTTATGGTGTAAGGGGACAGGCTAGTGATGGAGAGTGGGAGCACGAGGTTGACATTGGAGCCTGACTTGGCAGCTCTGTTCAGTACCGTGGCCTGTATGTTTGTGAGGTCGAGTTCAGGTCAGCTGCGTCCTCCTTCCTTCCCAAAAAAAAGCGTATCTTGGTGCGTAGGCCTACGGTCTTGAGGTGCCAACTCTCATTTAGGACAGGCTTGAAATACTTGTGAGGTGAGTTTTAAGCAATACACTAATTTAGAATACAAGGAGAATCTTGCAACTCCAGGGGACAAAGATAATCCTAACTCTAAACATCTGGCATACAGAATAAAAAATGAAACCAAAAGGTAATTTAGCAATTCGGGCTTACGTGTGTGGACTACCATACCTAATAGACTAGCAGACTTGAGTTGTAATTAAGAGATTTAAAATACTGTACCTAAATACTTACGGTAGAATAATGTATACAAAAACACAAAAGTATTAATCTTGGGACACTCGCTTAAGAAAGACACATTACTCACATTTTTCCCTGCCGTGACGTCACGAACAATAACAAAGTCTACGTATAAACTATGAAGAAGAAGAGTAGTGAAGAAAATTCTTCACAATATATATATATATATATATATAATATATATATATATATATATATATATATATATATATATATATATATATATATATATATATATATATATATATATATATATATATTGTAATATAAATAAATAATTCTGTTTTGAATAGTTCGGGAAAGATTGACTAGACAATTGTTCAAATGCCAGTTAACTACTTGTTCCCCATTTGTTGGCAGGAACGAAGGTTTCGGAGGTCACGTCACAGCAACGAGAATTATAGTCGGCAGTGAGAAGGTGTCTGTCTTCAAGGAAGGTCACTGATACTTTTGGAAGATACGGTGTTGGATCCGGTGTTTCGCCGTTGACTTTGGAGCAATCAATTCCGTTCCCATGTGATGGTTGTGGCTGTTTGAGAAGCAG
>NC_090733.1:59792247-59809747 GCF_036898095.1 Palaemon carinicauda
CCTCGTTCGCCGCCGTCCGAGTTTGTCTTAGGCGTTCCTGCTACCATGCCTGCCTTTACTAAACTCGTTCTCTCTCGCTCATCCAAGAGAGCTTTACGGCTGTTAGGCGATTGGTTAGAGACCAAGAGGAGTTTAGGGAAGACGGCGTTTGCCTTCCCCCCATCTAAACTCTCGTCTAGATCGAGCGTCTGGTATGCTACGGGAGAAGTTCTCGGCTTGGGAGTTCCTGCCTCTGCCCAGGGCGACTTCTCAAGTCTTGTAGACTCTCCCCGCCGCCTTGCCATGAGACGCTCGAAGATTAGTTGGTCACCCTCGGACCTGGACCACCTTCTTAAAGGCATATTTAGGGCGTTTGAAGTCTTTAACTTCCTGGACTGGTGTTTGGGTGCCCTGAGTAGGAAAATCTCATCTGCCGATAGGGAAGTTTCCTTACTCATTGTGTCCTGCATGGACAAGGCCGTCCGAGATGGGTCCAACGAGCTTGCCGCTTCATTCACGTCCGGAGTCCTTAAGAAACGAGAGTCTCTGTGCTCTTTTCTGTCAGCAGGAGTGACGCCATGCCAAAGATCTGAGCTACTCTTTGCGCCCTTGTCTAAGTGCTTGTTTCCTGAAGTATTGGTTAAGGAAATTGCCTTGTCTTTAGTGCAGAAGGACACCCACGATTTAGTTGCGTCCTCGGCTCGCAAAGCTCCCCCTTTGCCTGCCTTGTCTGCTAGACCTAGGATAGACACTCCAGCGTCCAGGTTTATCCCGCCCTTTCGTGGCAGAGCCTCCAGCAGGGGAGGTGCTCGTGCCGAAGGGAAGAGAGGAAAGAGGAAAGGATCCAAGTCCTCTAAGGGCAGAGTCTGACTGCCCGCAACTTCAGACAGCAGTAGGTGCCAGACTCAAGAACTTCTGGCAAGCCTGGGAGAAGAGAGGCGCAGATCAACAATCTGTGAGGTTGCTCAGAGAGGGGTACAAAATCCCTTTTGTACGCAGACCTCCTCTAGCGACGTCCCCCATCGATCTCTCTCCCAGGTACCGAGAGGAAGAAAAGAGACAAGCCCTGAAACTGGAAGTGTCTCTTTTGCTAGAGAAGGGAGCGGTGGTCAAAGTCTCGGACCTTCAATCACCGGGGTTTTACAACCGTCTCTTCCTAGTATCAAAGAAGACAGGAGGTTGGAGACCGGTGCTAGACGTCAGTGCTCTGAATGTCTTTGTCACAAAGACGAAGTTTACCATGGAGACCACAAAGTCAGTCCTAGCAGCGGTCAGAAAGGGAGACTGGATGGTCTTTCTAGACCTAAGGGACGCTTACTTCCACATCCCCATTCACTCAGACTCCCAACCTTTTCTGAGATTCGTCTTCGACGATGTGGTGTACCAGTTTCGGGCCCTGTGCTTTGGCCTAAGCACAGCTCCTCTCGTGTTTACGAGGCTTATGAGGAATGTGGCAAAATTCCTCCATTTATCGGACTTCCGAGCCTCCCTTTATCTGGACGACTGGCTTCTCAGAGCCTCTTCCAGTCATCGCTGTCTGAAGGATCTCAATTGGACTCTAGATCTGACCAAGGAATTGGGACTCCTAGTCAACTTGGAAAAGTCACAGCTGGTCCCATCCCAAACTATTCTGTATTTAGGGATGGAGATTCACAGTCAAGTTTTTCGGGCTTTTCCGTCGGCCCCCAGAATAGATCAAGCCCTGCTCGTCATCCAGAAGATGTTGAAGAAAGAACGCTGCTCAGTCAGGCTTTGGATGAGTCTGGTAGGAACGCTGTCATCCCTGGAGCAATTTGTCTCGCTAGGACGGCTACACCTCCGACCTCTACAATTCCATCTGGCTTTTCACTGGAAAAAGGACAAGACGCTAGAGGCGGTCTCGATCCCGATTTCCGAAAAGATAAAGACTTGTCTGACTTGGTGGAAGGACAATATCAGCCTACGAGAGGGTCTTCCCCTGGCAGTTCAGAAACCCAACCACGTTCTCTTTTCGGACGCATCGGACTTGGGCTGGGGCGCGACGCCGGACGGTCGGGAATGCTCAGGTCTGTGGAACTCGAGTCAGAGGAGCATGCATATCAACAGCAAGGAGCTTTTGGCGGTTCATCTGGCCTTGATAAGCTTCGAGAATCTCCTTCGAGGCAAGGTGGTGGAGGTCAACTCGGACAACACCACGGCCTTGGCGTACATTTCCAAACAGGGAGGTACCCACTCATTGACTCTGTACGAGATCGCAAGGGACCTGCTCATCTGGTCAAAAGATCGAGGCATCTCCCTAGTAACGAGGTTCATCCAGGGCGACTTGAATGTCCTAGCGGATTGTCTCAGTCGGAAAGGTCAAGTAATTCTAACCGAATGGACCCTCCACAAGGATGTGTGTAAGAGACTTTGGGCGACTTGGGGTCAACCCACCATAGATCTCTTTGCAACCTCGCTGACCAAGAGGCTTCCAATCTATTGCTCTCCAGTCCCAGACCCAGCAGCAATACATATAGATGCCTTCCTCCTAGATTGGTCACATTTAGATCTTTACGCATTCCCACCATTCAAGATTGTCAACAAGGTACTGCAGAAATTCGCCTCTCACGAAGGGACAAGGTTGACCTTAGTTGCTCCCCTCTGGCCCGCGAGAGAATGGTTCACCGAGGTACTTCGATGGCTGGTAGACGTTCCCAGAAGTCTTCCTCTAAGAGTAGACCTTCTACGTCAGCCACACGTAAAGAAGGTACACCAAAGCCTCCACGCTCTTCGTCTGACTGCCTTCAGACTATCGAAAGACTCTCGAGAGCTAGAGGCTTTTCGAAGGAGGCAGCCAGTGCGATTGCTAGAGCGAGGAGAGCGTCTACCATTAGAGTTTACCAATCGAAGTGGGAAGTCTTCCGAGACTGGTGCAAGTCAGTTTCCGTATCCTCGTCCAGTACCTCTGTAGCCCAAATAGCTGATTTTCTCTTATACCTGAGAAAAGTACGATCCCTTTCAGCTCCTACGATCAAGGGCTACAGAAGCATGTTGGCCTCGGTCTTCCGGCATAGAGGCTTAGATCTTTCCAACAATAAAGATCTGCAAGACCTCCTTAAGTCTTTTGAGACCTCTAAGGAACGTCGTTTGGCTACACCTGGGTGGAATTTAGACGTGGTCCTAAGATTCCTCATGTCAGACAGGTTTGAGCCTTTACAGTCAGCCTCCCTGAAAGATCTCACTCTTAAGACTCTTTTCCTGGTATGCTTAGCCTCGGCTAAAAGAGTCAGTGAGCTTCATGCCTTCAGCAAGAACATCGGGTTTTCGTCAGAAAAAGCTACTTGTTCTCTGCAGCTTGGTTTCCTAGCCAAAAATGAGCTACCTTCTCGTCCTTGGCCTAAATCTTTCGATATTCCTAGCTTATCGGAGATCGTAGGCAATGAACTAGAAAGAGTATTATGCCCTGTTAGAGCTCTTAAGTTCTACTTAACTCGTACTAAACCTTTACGAGGCCAATCTGAAGCGTTATGGTGTTCGGTTAAGAAACCATCCTTGCCTATGTCAAAGAATGCTTTGTCATATTTTATCAGATTGTTAATACGAGAAGCTCATTCACACTTGAGTGAGGAAGACCGATCTTTGCTTAAGGTTAAGACGCACGAGGTTAGAGCTGTAGCAACTTCCGTGGCCTTTAAGCAAAATAGATCTCTGCAAAGTATCATGGACGCAACCTATTGAAGAAGCAAGTCAGTGTTCGCGTCATTTTACTTGAAAGATGTCCAGACTCTTTACGAGAACTGCTACACACTGGGACCATTCGTAGCAGCGAGTGCAGTAGTGGGTGAGGGCTCAACCACTACAATTCCCTAATTCCATATCCTTTTAATCTGTCTCTTGAAATGTTTTTTAATGTTGTTTTTATGGGTTGTCCGGAAGGCTAAGAAGCCTTTCGCATCCTGGTTGATTTGGCGGGTGGTCAAAGTCATTTCTTGAGAGCGCCCAGATTAGGGGTTTGATGAGGTCCTGTTGTATGGGTTGCAGCCCTTGATACTTCAGCTCCTGGGAGTCTGTCAGCATCCTAAGAGGATCGCTGGGCTCCGTAAGGAAGACGTACTTACAAGGCAGAGTAATCGTCTAAGTCGACTTCCTTACCAGGTACCTATTTATTTTGGTTTTGTTATATTGATAACTGTCAAAATGAAAAAACTCTTAGCTTATACGATGTAAACATATTTAACTCTGGTCTCTACCCACCTCCTTGGGTGTGAATCAGCTATTATATATTCACCGGCTAAGTTAAATATTTAAAAATGATATTTTAATTATAAAATAAATTTTTGAATATACTTACCCGGTGAATATATAAATTAAACGACCCTCCCTTCCTCCCCAATAGAGACGCAGTGGGATGAGAAGAAATTGAAGGTTTTGTTTACATCGAGAGTGGTATCTGGCCGACAGTTGGCGCTGGTGGGCACACCCGCAACCTGCATAGCGATCGCTGGCTAGTTTTTTATGTATGTGTCTGTCGAGCAACAGAGTTGCAGCTATTATATATTCACCGGGTAAGTATATTCAAAAATTTATTTTATAATTAAAATATCATTTTTTATATGATGAAGGTATTATATATATCTAAAACACAAATAGAAATTGTGTATTTTGAATCATTAGGAAAAAAAAATGACGGACATAGCTGACAGTCCCCTTAAGCCGGCTTCTTAGTGTTGTACATGGACTCTTATGGACTGTATAATTGGGACTTTTTCAGTCAACATAATGCAATTGGAAAATTATTCTTACCTGCAATATGTATGTAAACCATATATATATATATATATATATATATATATATATATATATATATATATATATTATATATATATATATATATATATATATTATATATATATATATATATATATATATATATATATATATATATATATATATATATATATATATATATATATATAGGGTAGAGGTACCAATATGTACTCATCAGTCCAATATGTACGCATTTGGCATTTAAAAATGTCTGCACAGGAAAAGGCAGCACTTTATCTTTAAATTTTTGTCTCATATTAATCCCCCACCATTATTCTATATATAGGCAAGTTTCTAGGCTCTTTGCTTTATAATGGACCAGTTACTAAAACAAAATTGAAGAAATTGTGAAAAAATACACAATTTCTTAACGAAAATGTAAGGTTTCTCATGTCATGTTCTTATACTATGGTTCATTTGCATGTATTATATTTGGCTTTTTTTTTTGGTTTGCATGTTGATTTTGTGACTACGGCCATATGAAACAAGCATCAAAACTCTAATAAAATAGAAAATATTAGGGGGAATAAGGGTGCGTACCTACTGGACAAGAGCAAGACACACATGCCCAATATGTACTCAAAAATAATAATGCCTGCAAGGGAGTCCTAAGCCACAAAACACAACAATCCAAAACTATCTCTACAGCTAGAGAGACTATGGGCCAATGTTCCATGAAAACCATGGGAGTAAAATCCAAGTCAATCTACCCCATGAGCGGTCCAAATTGTACGCAGTGTGTGATGTCCTATATGTACGGGTGTACATATAGGGCACCACACACTGCGTACCTATTGGTCATCTGACTTTCTGGGCTCGAACCTGTGCCGCCCAGTGAATAAGCTCCATTTAGCACTTATTCTTAGGTAATTTACTGCTAAATATACCAGAGAAAAAATGTAAAGGAGTGCTAGGTTAACTAGCTCGCTCACCTATTGGTGTCGGTATAAAATTGGGCGTATAATCCAGAGGTCCCGCACTATTTAGATTCATCCACGACAAAGACCTCAATAGAGGAGAGCCGTTCAACCTCACTCGGCACCACCAACTCTGCATCCGCTCAGAACTCAACTCCTTTTAGCACGCCTGTGTTGTAACCCGCTTTTTTGTTGTGCTCTCGTATTTCGCTATTTTCCACTGGATTATGGCTTCTTCATCGGTTTCCCAGGAGACACCGCCTAAGTTAAGTACCAAGCTATGTTTTGCTGTGTTTTGAGCAATCTAGATCGTTTAATATTTAAATTATAGGAGTTTATTCTCTTCGTTCATATCAATCTTGCTTGATTCCGCTTACAGTTGGTACTCCTGTTTTGAGAGCTTTTAGTTTCACTCGCGGTGTTACTATGTGTATTATTTTTATTATTAATTAAATGTTATTGTGGATATTCATTATTTAGCGTTTAGAACCCTCGTGGTTCATTTTTAGGGCCGATATCAGTTACGTATCGTTATGGCTTGCCGACCTTCGTTACTAGGCGGCAATTTTATTTTATAAGTCATCAGGTGTGTCCTTGGTGATTTATTTATTATGTTGCATGCCTTGCCCTAAATTTTTTATGTGTATATTTATATAAGTGTTCAACGCTATTACTATTATAATGAATATTTGTGCTATTACTCCGTTTGATCTGTCTGGTTGGGGATCGTCAGTTGGTAGCCCTGCTGCTCCGTATCACGTGATCCTCCCCCAAGCTCCCCCTCTCGCTAGGTGGGCGGCTAGGCTTCTCTCCCCCCTCCCCTAGGGGACCGTTGCCCTCCCTCCTTTTAGAGGGGGTAGTTCAGTGTGTATGGACTTTGTCCTCCGGGTGTCCCGGCGGGTTCGTCTCTGTCTAGACGGGTTGGCCATCGGTCAACAGAGTTGGATCCCGGTGCACCCTATTTTATATTCACTTATCACACTTTTGTTATGTTATACGAAACCCTCCGGGTTCGGTTGGCGGTTCTTATCTACAGTTCCGCCCCCCTATTAATTTATAACAGTTCCTATGATTATATAGGATTATATATGACAGATCACTATCCCGGAGTTCCTATATGTATTGGTTTATGGTTATACTTTATTTCCCGGCCCGGGGCTTGACCTCGCTCCGGGAAATCAGACACTAGGTGTCTTAATTCTTTGTTACATCCTTTTTATGATCCCGGCTCGACCGGAATGGATAGCTATACTCTAGTCTTAAGTTAGACTTATGTTTAGGCCCGGGTCCGGCCCCTACTTAAGAGTATTACAGTTAAGCTCTAGTCTTAAGTTAGACTTATGTTTAGGCCCGGGTCCTCCGGACCCGCCCCTACTTAAGAGTATTACAGTTAAGCTCTAGTCTTAAGTTAGACTTATGTTAAGGCCCGGGTCCTCCGGACCCGCCCCTACTTAAGAGAATTACAGTTTCTCATATACTATTCTTTTTATAGATGGTGCATTATCAGACGACGGCCTGTGCGGCTGTTCTTCATCAGCCTTGTGGCCATACCGTATGTAGGTCTCACGCCCTCTGCGGAGTTCAGCTGGAGGACATAGTGGTCTGGCACCCTGATAACTGTATGGTCTGTTTTGACCTCATCACCACCCTCGGATCTGATTCGGTGAGTCCCGTTGGCTATGTTGCCTTTCTAATTATTTTACCTTTTTTGGTATATATACACTATTTAGTAAGATTTCTATGGCCTTGAAGGACCACCGGGAATCTTCCTTTTTATAATTCCCACTATTATTTCAGGCATCCCCGGAGCAGAAGACTGCGGCTCGGGCCACACTGAAAGTGTGGGTTAGGGGATTTGCCCGAAACGTCAAAACTAAACAGCCTTACGTCCTGTCTGAAGACTACTGTGCCATGATCTATCCTAACGCCAAGTCTTCAGCCGCTGTGGCTAGGCATGTTGCAGCTCCCATCATTGCCCACATTGATGCCACCATAGCGG
Source organism: Palaemon carinicauda (assembly GCF_036898095.1). Taxonomy (NCBI): domain Eukaryota; kingdom Metazoa; phylum Arthropoda; class Malacostraca; order Decapoda; family Palaemonidae; genus Palaemon; species Palaemon carinicauda. Next base: position 59,799,928 of record NC_090733.1, read on the forward strand.
GGTTTATTGATCAAGATCAAGATCCGTCGGATGCCCCCGGAAATCTGGAAGACAATGTTGCTTCCATGAACCTGGACGTCGAACCCATGTTATTGGATGATCCGGACGCAGGTAGGGTGGTAAGTGAGGCAGGTGTTACCGGCGCTGAGATTCCTATCCTCAGCCCCGCTCTTTCTTCTTCTTCTGATCGCTCTTCCTCTCATGGTTTTTCTGGGGACCGTGATTCGTCTCAACGATCGCACCCGGTTCCCCCCAAGGATAAGTCTACATCTAGAACCTTACCTAAAGCTCGTAAGCCTCACAAGGCTTCCCATAGTTCTAAGCAGAATACAAACCCGTCATCTAAGGCTTCCGGCTCCTCCTCTAAGTCTCACGACCCGGGAGTACAATCCGCCACTCCTGCTCCTAGCCCGGGCCTTTCCGAATCAGCCATGCTTCGAATTGTGTCGGAGATGCAAGCTAAGTTGGTGTCGGAAATGCAGGCCAAGATGGAAACGATGTTCTCTAACATCGGTCAGAGACTTGGGGCATTAGAGCAAGGTGCTCCAGAGCGAGTCCAAAGCTCTCTCATCCCGGATGCCTCTAAGCTTCCGCCGTATACCAAGAATAATCCTTGGCGCATGGCTCTTCATTCTCCGTTCTCAGACGGAATGTTAACTTTGGAAGGTCTTGGCACTCGTCCTCTAGAGGACTTTGAATTCTTTCCTCCTGGTCTGGCATTTCCATTTCATGGTTATGCCAGGCTTACCGAGGAAGCTCTGGTTCGGCTAGATAAGGTCCCCAAAGAGACCGTCATCTTCCCAAAAGAACAAGCCCAATCTGTTTGGGCTAGGTTCCTCAACGACATTGGTTGCACCAACACCATGTTGACGCCGTATAAGAGTTCCTTCACAATGTTTTTAATGGACAAAAACACCGTGACTCCATGCGTCAATAAGGTAGCAGAGCTTGCTTTCCAATATGCTCTGGAGGAGAAGCCCTTGCCTCCCATCCGAGAGGTGGATCCGATCTCCCTCCTTCTTCCTTCTGGCATTGAGTGTTGGGACAATGTCCATACCACTTTTACCTCTGGCAAGCTATCAGCGGACTGTGCCTCAGTTATGTTTAGTGAGCGGCTTCCCCGTCTCCCGGAATCCCTCATTAAACAGGAGTATGATTCCCGCCTACGTGTTGGCCGGACTCTGAACTTGGCCACATCCACGGAGTCGATAGCCTTGACTTATGATACTGAGAGTATCTTTAAGTCTCTCAATAAGGCTACGTTGCAGTCATTGTATTATGATCTTTATGACTTCGCTATTGCTAAACGTAGGTGTCGCAAACACGTCCTGGCTGAGGCGACTATTAGGCACGAGCCTAATAAGCTTATCCGGTCCTCCTGCTGGGGTTCAAATCTCTTCCCTGAGGATCTTGTGGAGGAAGTCTTGGCAGAGGCCACTAGAGTCAATCAGAGCCTTAAAGCCCGTTGGGGTTTGACTCCTAAACGGAAATATGACCCCGCAAATTACCAAGCCCGGGGTAGGAAGAAGCTCCGCCCGTATACCTCCACCCAGTTCAGGCAACAGCAGAGTAGTTCGTCCAATTTCCGACTGCCTTTCAGTGTCCCGAAGAAGCCGGTGCCTCCACCACCTCTCCTGCCTTTAACCAGTCTTATGAGGCTCCTAGCTCTCCCCAGAGTTATAACAGAGGTAGAGGCTACCACCGTGGTTCAAACCAGAACAGAGGTAGAGGAAGAGTTTTTCGCAAGAGAAAGAACTTCCTAGGCGGACGTGGAGGCAACTCCTCAAGCCAATACTGAGGTGCAGCAGGTAGGGGGGAGGCTTTATGCCTTCCGCAACAAATGGAGGTTCAGTCCCTGGGCTTTCAGTATCATCTCCAAGGGACTGGGGTGGAGTTGGATTCAAGGGCCTCCTCCTCCGAACAAATTTCATCAACATTCCACTCCGGACCTAGTCGAATTTGTCCAGGATCTGTTACAAAAGAACGCCATACAAGAAACGAAACACCTGAAGTTTCAGGGTCGGCTGTTCAGTGTCCCGAAGAAGGATTCAGACAAGAGAAGAGTGATTCTAGACCTATCCCTTCTCAACTTGTCCATTCAATGCGACAAGTTTCGAATGCTTACCGTCTCGCAGGTGCGGACCTTACTTCCCCGTGGGGCCGTCACCACCTCTATCGATCTTACAGACGCCTATTATCACGTCCCGATAGCGAGACACTTCCGTCCGTATCTAGGCTTCCGCCTAGGGGACAAAAATTACCCCTTCAAAGTGATGCCTTTCGGGCTCAACATCGCCCCAAGGATCTTCACAAAGTTAGCAGAAGTCGCTGTTCAGGAACTCAGAAATCAAGGGATTCAAGTAGTAGCCTATCTGGACGACTGGCTCATTTGGTCAGACACCTCCCAAAATTGCCTAAAAGCCACTCACAGAGTCATCCAATATCTTCAATCTCTAGGCTTCCAGATCAACTTCAAGAAGTCCCGTCTTCTTCCGAAATCAAAGTTCCAATGGCTCGGCCTGCAATGGGATCTTATATCTCATACTCTGTGTCTTCCCAAACCCAAGAGGTTAGAGATTGCAAGGAACACCAAACGCTTTCTCAAAGACAAAGTAAGTTCCAGACGTCTCCAAGAGAGGATTCTAGGGTCCCTTCAATTTGCCTCAGTGACGGATCTACTTCTGAAGGCAAAATTGAAAGATATCAATCGTGTCTGGCGTTCGAGGGCGAACCGGAAGCTCCGGGACAGGAAAGTCCGCCTTCCTCCCATTCTACGGGAAAGACTTCTTCCTTGGACAAGAGCCAACAATCTGTCAAAGTCAGTTCCCCTTCGATTCCCGCCTCCGAAGTTAATCATTCACACGGACACATCCCTATCAGGTTGGGGCGGCTATTCTCAGCTCAGGAAAGTTCAAGGTCTTTGGTCTCCCTTATTCCGCCAATTTCACATCAATGTGCTGGAGGCCATGGCAGTTCTTCTAACCCTGAAACGTCTCACTCTATCCAAGAGACAACACCTTCGTCTGGTCCTCGACAGCGAAGTGGTGGTCCGCTGCCTCAACAGAGGCGGGTCAAAATCAGGGCCCCTGAACCATGTTCTAGTAGCCATATTCTCCCTAGCAGCCTCGAACCGTTGGCATCTTTCAGCTGTCCACCTGGCGGGAGTCCGGAACGTAGTGGCAGACGCCTTGTCCCGGACCTCCCCTCTAGAATCGGAATGGTCACTCGATCTAAAGTCATTCCGGTGGATTCTCTCTCGGGTTCCCGGTCTCCAAGTGGACCTCTTCGCCACGGAGTCCAACCACAAATTGAGAGTATATGTGGCTCCCAATCTAGACCCTCGGGCTTACGCCACAGACGCCATGTCACAGAATTGGGACATCTGGGAAAGGATTTATCTCTTTCCCCCGGTGAATCTTTTACTGAAAGTCCTAGACAAACTGAGATCCTTCAAGGGACAAGTAGCCTTGGTCGCACCCAACTGGCCCAAGAGCAACTGGTATCCTCTCCTGCGAGAGTTGAGACTATATCCTCACCCGATACCCAATCCGGTTCTGTCTCAGATAGTACAAACACGCGTTGTGTACGCTTTCTCAAACATTCAGAGCGCCCTAACTTTATGGACTTCATGAAGTTTGCGGCCATGCATGGTGCCAATATCGATCCTCAAAACACCTTGTTTCTAGAATCAGATAAACGGGATTCCACCATCCGCCAATATGATTCTGCAGTTAAAAAGTTGGCAAAATTTTTGATGGACTCAGACGTGCACTGTATGAACCTGAACCTTACAGTCACTTTCTTTAGAACTTTATTAGAATCAGGTCTGGCAGCCAATACTATCACCACTATTAAATCTGCTTTGAAAAAGAGTTTCCTAGTGGGTTTTAACATAGACTTAACCGACTCTTTGTTAGCTTCAATTCCGAAAGCCTGTGCCAGACTGAAACCGGTTACTCGTCCTACCCCGGTGACCTGGTTCCTTAATGATGTACTCAAATTGGCTTCTGATACCATTAACAGTTCTTGTGATTACATTCCCCTTCTCAGGAAAACACTTTTCCTGGTGAGCTTGGCTTCCGGGGCAAGAATTTCTGAACTGGCAGCCTTGTCGAGAGACCCGGGTCATATTGAGTTCCTTCCTTCGGGAGAGATCCTTCTTTCACCTAACAAATTCTTTTTGGCTAAGAACGAAGACCCTCAGAACAGATGGTCCTCCTGGAAAATTGTTCCCCTCACGCAAGATCCGTCTCTGTGCCCTGTTACTACTCTTAGGTCTTATTTATCCCGGACCTCCTCTAACTCCTCGGGGCCTCTATTCATTAGAGAACAAGGTGGTACCATTACCATTAAAGGGATCAGGCAACAAATTTTGTATTTTATTAAACAAGCTAGCCCTGACTCTTTTCCTCTTGCACATGATAACAGAGCGGTTGCTACTTCGGTGAACTTTTTTCACCACATGAATTTTACGGACCTTTCCAGGTATACAGGGTGGAAATCACCGTCAGTGTTCAAGAAACACTACCTTAAACATTTGGAAGCCCTAAAATTTTCTACAGTAGCTGCAGGGAGCGTAGTTACTTCCAGGTGACTCACGTGTTAATGCCTTGTCATTTTATCTCTCCCCCTTACCTGCCTCATTTATATACCCTATTTGTATTCGTTGGTTTCGCACCTGAATATTATTATTATATTTGTAAATGTTTAACTGAGTATCTGTATATATTATCACTCACGGCATTATTATACCTTATTTGTCAGTTGTTCTACCAAGTGGATTTATGTTCCTTTTAAGATACCCTTATAATTGTTTTGTGGCACTCATCTCTGATTAAAGCATCCTGTATTTCCCTTACGCTTATGTTTTTTCCTTTATCTTGCAAGTTTGGTGACATTTCTCTTGTATAGATTCACTGGGCGGCACAGGTTCGAGCCCAGAAAAGGGATTTTGACGTAGGAAAAATCTATTTCTGGGCGAGGGACCTGTGCCGCCCAGTGAACCCTCCCAGCTCCTCTCCCTTGGAGTCCCCAAACTTTGGGTGCTAAGGAGTTGGGTTCTGAGCGGATGCAGAGTTGGTGGTGCCGAGTGAGGTTGAACGGCTCTCCTCTATTGGGGTCTTTGTCGTGGATGAATCTAAATAGTGCGGGACCTCTGGATTATACGCCCAATTTTATACCGACACCAATAGGTGAGCGAGCTAGTTAACCTAGCACTCCTTTACATTTTTTCTCTGGTATATTTAGCAGTAAATTACCTAAGAATAAGTGCTAAATGGAGCTTATTCACTGGGCGGCACAGGTCCCTCGCCCAGAAATAGATTTTTCCTACGTCAAAATCCCTTTTTTAATCATAAAAGACATTAATTTCTTTTTCTTTTTCTTCAGATAGAATAATACATTATGGGTAAACTAAGCATAGATAAAACCAATGTGACTAAACCAAGTCAAAATCAGAAAATGAAAAGGAAGTTGGTACAAAAGAAATATGATCCGGCTATAATTGCAGATGCTTTAAATGATATAAACAAGTAAGTTAAGAAGAAAACATTATTGAAGCCCCTTTGATTTACTTAAATAAAGTTATATAATTCAATAATTACTACTGTAGTGCTCTTTTCAAGAATATGTTACTTCTTTGTTTTTGTTTTTATGGGTAACTTAACAGCATTTGCTTTATGCGGGTAACATCTTCCTCCTTGTCTAAACTTAGTAGGTTGGCCAGGGCACCAGCCGCTTGTTGAAATACTACCGCTAGGGCCAAAGGTGATAAGAAATGTGATGGACAGAGTGTATTCCATATCATCACTGAAAATGGTTGAGGAATTTAAAAAAATAAAAGACGCAAAAGAAAAGAAAGAATCGTGCAAAAAAACAATAAAACCAATAGGCAGGAAAGGTTCAAGAACACAAAGAAATAAGAAAAAAAGTAAAAACAGATAGTGCAGATGATGAAGAGAGAGAACCACCAAAGTCAGCAAGTACGAAAGATTCTCTAACAAAGCAAAAGAGGAAACGAGTAGAAAAAATTACAAGTGATGAAGATGCTATGCTTGAAGACGAAGGACTCACTGGGGCTAGTAAAGCAGAAGCAGGCTCTTCCTATGCTAGTAAAGCAAGTGATTCATCAAATGATGAAGTCATGAGTTTGCATGATAGTTCAGATGAGAGCTTAGATTATGGAAGCGACAAATTTGCTTTTGGCATTACCCTTGAGGAACCTAAAGTAGATTCTTGGGTTGGAGTGAAAGTAGAGAAAGCAGTTTCATCTATCAAAGGTAGAAAGATGACCCCGTTTAAGGTCTACATTGCCAGAGTCTTAAAGGTCGATGAAGGTGGATATGAAGTGTCATTTCTGAAAGAAAAAAGTGATGGCTTCTACATAATGCCAGAAATTGAAGAAGTGTCCTATCCACATCATCGAGATGAGATAGTTGTTCTAGAAAACCCAGAACAAGTATATAGAAATCGTGTATATGGGTTTTCATTTCCATCTAATATAAAAACAATACTCATCTCACACCTAGCACAATTAAAATGAAAATATTGTAACAGATTTTTTAGTTCATTTTCAAACCGTCCAAAGAATTTCAGTCATAAAGTGTATTTTTTTCTAACGAAGGTACTAGTATAAATACTGTTTTTTTTTCTATTGTATTTAGGTAGTTAATATATCACATTGAATCCCATGGGAAGTGGCAAAGAGTTTCCAGGTCAAACAATTTATTATTTGTTTTACTATCAATAACTATGCAAATATTTTTCTTAATATTCGTTAAGAATATTCCAGTAAAATAGCAGTTTGCTAATTTTTTCTTTTATACTCGCTTTTGTTTGTGTGAACACTGTATCTTATGTAGTTATTAAGTGTAGAACTGTACACTCAATATAGATGTGATACTTCAAAGAACAGGATATCAAAATACCGAGTTTTGTTGAAAATAATTAATACAATTTTTCTTTTTTCTTTTTTACTGTACTCGCAACATTTTTCATTTGTATATGCCTTCCCCTACGTATACCATGTCAAGTATATCTCTTTTGTATTGTGCATTGATGTTACTCAACCTATAAAGCTATTTTACAAGGTGGAAACATGATGTCAAACACATATTTTGCTTTTTTATTACTATTTCCCATAAATTCCACATGGAAGCTGTGATAATGCAATTGAAACTCTTTGAATCATAAATGAGCAAATAAAGCAATGAATGAGGTCTAACATATTCAAAGGAGACTTGTGTAGCTTTAAGAACTTCAGAGTTATGAGTGAAAGAGTACCTAATGGACAGGGGAGAGTACATATTGGGCATGCCTGAATAATAAGTACGCATCAAATTTAGTGACCATTTTCTCAGTATGGCTTTACAATATCTACAATTTCTTTACATAACATGAAACTGCAACCATTTCTTAATAACCTGTACAAATATCATATTCATTGTGCTCATTGTAAGGCGGACATAGCCTCTAGAGTAAAAAAATCCATGATTTTGTGCGTACCTATTGGTACGCTTACCCTATATATATATATATATATATATATATATATATATATATATATATATATATATATATATATATATATATATCTATATCTATATCTATATCTATATCTATATCTATATCTTCGGTGAAAGTAGCAACAGCGAGTAATGAACACAAATTTCATAGTATGGATAGGAAAAGAGTAGTTCAAAATGTCCTTTTTTCATAGGGAAAGAGTAGTTCAAAATGTCCTTTTTTTATTCCCGCTTAGTGATTCTTAATCATATAAACATATACAAAAGAATTAAGAAAAAGTTAAAAAAATTTTACAAATTCCTTCAAAACTTTGAAAATCGGTTAAAATTCAAATGAAAATTAGAAGGGAAAAAAAAAATATAAAATATATACATCAGACAAAGTAGTGGAACCAACCTCGCAAAAGCGTAGTGAGAAACTGTATGCCAACAAGAGTTAGAAAACAAACTAAAGAAAACTATGATAAATATAACTGAATTGAAGAAGCTTGGGTATTTAACGACGGAACTTGTCCTTTGATCAATATGGATTCAAGAAGAGGCAAGTCATGGTTATTTGACACTTGACCAATGATGGTGAAATCTTTGTTTTCAATATTTTGTTTGCACATTTTAGCATGACTCCGAATATTAGAATGTTCAGGGTTGGATATTCTGCAACCAGTTCGATAGCTAACACCTCTATGGGAATCAATTCTGACCTACAACACCAGAGGACATATAAGGACTCAATTGATCTTTGAAGTGGAAAAGCGAGCCAATAGTGAGAGGGTTCTTAGGGATGAGTTTAACTTCCACAGCTGGGAAGTGTTGTTGGATAATTTCTGTAAACTTTCTCTTAAGGAAATCTTCATGGAGAAAAGGAAAACTTGCATAAAATTTTAATTTAGGAACTTTAAGTGTTTTTGGAGTGTGAGCCAACTTGTCATTCAATAATCTATTAAGAAGTTTGAAAAATATTTTGGTGGGAAAACAGTTTTTCTTAAAATATTCAGTATGGAAAGATTCCCAGCTAGAGGTCAAAAGGAATGCTCTGTGGAGAAGAGTAAAAATAGAATTAGTTTTAAAATTATAAAAACAAGAGCTATTAAAGTTTGAAGCTAAACCAGTAAAAGTCTTTTTTTCTAAAAATCGTGGTACTTAAACCTTCTCTATTTCTAGACACCAACACATCTAAAAGGGTGAGTTTGTTACCTTCCTCCTTATCTACGGTGAATGTTATGTTTTCATGTTGTGAGTTGGCAAAGTCAAGGAAGGAGTCAGCGCCAAACTCATCTCTGAATAGAGCAAATGTGTCATCAACATACCTAACATAAAGTGGTATTAATATTAGTGGTATCAATATTATCCTAAACAAACTATTTTCTGAACCTAATACCACTTTTGACCTTTTGACCTCTAGATGGGAATCTTTCCATACTGAAATTATTTATCTATGTGAATATTTTAAGAAAAACTGTTTTCCCACCAAAATATTTTTTAAACTTCTTAGTAGATTATTGAATGACAAGTTGGCTGAGACTCCAAAAACACTTAAAGTTCCTAAATTAAAATTTTATGCAAGTTTTCCTTCTCCCCATGAAGATTTCAATAAGAGGAAGTTTACAGAAATTATCCATGAACACTCCCCAGCTGTGGAAGTTAAACTCATCCCTATGAACCCTCTCACTATTCGCTTGCTTTTCCACTTCAAAGATTGGTTGAGTCCTTATATGTCCTCTGGTGTTGTATATAAATATAATTGACCAAAGTGTAACTCTGGGACCTACGTAGGATATACCAAGAGGTTGTTGAAGGTCAGAATTGATTCCCATAGAGGTGTTAGCTATTGAACTGGTTGCAGAATATCCAACCCTGAACATTCTAATATTCGGAGTCATGCTAAAATGTGCAAACAAAATATTGAAAACAAAGATTTTACCATCATTGGTCAAGTGTCAAATAACCATGACTTACCTCTTCTTGAATCCATATTGATCAAACGACTATTTCCGTTGTTAAATATCCAAGCTTCTTCAATTCAGTTATATTTGTCATAGTTTTCTTTGGTTTGTTTTCTAACTCTTGTTGGCATACAGTTTTTCACTACGCTTCTGCGAGTTTGGTTCCACTACTTTGTCTGATGTATATTTTTTTTTTCCTTTTAATTTTCATTTAAATTTTGAATGATTTTTATAGTTTTGAATTAATATGTAAAAAAAAAAAAATTAACTGTTGCTTAATTCTTTTGTATATGTTTTACTTGTAGCCCTGGACAATATGATTAAGAATCACGAAACATTGGAATAAAAAAGGAC